>NC_092876.1:434827856-435056962 GCF_028372415.1 Notamacropus eugenii | reverse complement strand
TCTCCAAGAAATCATTAAAATGGGGAAAGGTCCCACATGTACAAAAATATTATATGGAAGCACTCTTTGTGGTGGCCAAAAACTGGAAATCAAGGGGATGCCCATCAACTGGGGAATGACTGAATAAATTATGATACATGAATGGAATGGAATACTATTGCACTATAAGAAATGATGAACAGGAAGACTTCAGAGAGGCCTGGAAAGACTTATATGATCTGATGCTGAGCAAAAGGAGCAGAACCAGGAGAATTTTGTGCACAGCAATGACCATAGTGTGCGAGAGTTTTTTCTGGTAGACTTGGAACTTCATTGCAATGCAAGGACTTAAAAAATTCCCAATGGTCTTTTAAGGCAAAATGTCTTCCACATTCAGAGAAAGAACTATGGAATTCAATTGCAGAATGCAGCAGATCATTTTCTTTTGTATTACATTTTGGTTTGTTATATGATTTCTCTCATTCATTTTAGTTCTTCTACACAGCATGACTATAGTGAAAATGTATTTAATAGGAATGTATGTGTAGAAACATATAAAATTGTATGCCATCTCAGGGAGGGAGGGGGGAAAAATTGTGAGTTATATGGTAGTAATTGTAGAACACTGAAAGTAAATAAAATTAATTTTAAAAAATAATTTAATTGGACAAGGCAATGAAAAAATATTTAAATCAAGATTTAACTTTAGAGCAATAGTTTCAGCAGCAAGGAACACTGAAGAGACAAGAGTTCACCAGTTTTAGGGCACTGAGCTTCACTCCTCTACCTGAATGTAGCTGTCCTATCAAATTGTAGAGGAAGGCAGGAAACATTTCTCTCCCACTGAACATGATGAGGTACAGCTGCCTTTGTAATAGGCTGTAGACAGAAGGAATAAAATCTTGGCAAGAGGTATAGCCCAGTGGAGAGGCTAAGTGAGGCCATGAGTTCCTGAGAATAATCATACAGACATTCTTTAAGGTACAGGCATACTTCATTTTATTGCTCTTCACAGACACTGTATTTTTTACAAATTGAATGTTTATGGCAACATTGTGTCTAGCAAGTCTATCAGCACAATTTTCCCAACGGCACAATGACAGCACATGCTCACAGTGTGTCTCTGTGTCACATTTTGGTAATTCTCGCAATATTTCACTTTTTTATTATTATGATGATGAACCACCATGTAGCAACCACCACCCTGATCAGTCAGCAGCCATCAACATCAGGGCCATCAGCCAAAAGATTATGACTCGCTAAAGGCCCAGATGACGGTTAGCATTTTTACAACAACAATTTTTTAATTAAGGTATGTGCATTGTTTTTAGACATAAGACTATTGCACCCTTAATGGACCTCAATATAGTATAAACATAACTTTTATATGTACCAGGAAAACAAAAAATTGACGTGACGTACCTTATTGCAATATTTGCTTTATTATGGTGGTCTGCAATATCTGTGAGGTATGCCTGTATAATTACTGACTGACAAATGCTCCAGAAATATGTAAATAGCCTGGTCATCATGGAAGAAGCTTGTGCCAAGCCATACAGAGAACAGAAAGCATTCCCAAGACATCCATGTTCCCTTCTCACCATATCAGTAACCAACATAGCTGTGCTAGGTGATCTGGAAAGGACTTTAAAGAACATCTTGTTCAAACTTCACAGTTCACAGATGAGAAAAATGAGGCCTGGAGAGGTAAATAATTCACTTAAGGTCATATAAGGTATGACAGAACCAGGATATGAACTGGGATTCTCTGACTGACAAATCCAATACTCTTGCCACTACAGTATAGAATCCATAAAATTCTAGAACTCTTCGTTAACCCAGATTTACTGAGGAATGCTTCTACTAATCATAATTATGCAGTTATGGTATAAGCTCCCATTGAGTACATTCTCTATCAACAAACTAATCGGGAAACAAAGAATAAATAAATAAATAGAAAAACATTTGATTGAGACAGAATAGACAAGTAAGAACCAAGAAAATCAGTTCTCAGAATATGAAAAAGTATAACCTCCATAGCCTCTTCTATGATGGGGGGAGAAAGAGAATACTCTAGACAATTCATGCTCCAAGAGATTTTGCCATATTTCACAACTCTATCCCTCAACAACCTGCTGTGCCTCATTATTTCTTGGGTCCATCTCTCACATTTTCCTTGGCATGCTCCAAGTGTTTCCATCGCTGTTTCTGATCTACTCAGTCTTGACAGCTATAGGCAGATAAAGCTCTACCTTCTCTCACTGCCCTCCTTCTCCAAATTGGGATTAGTTGATGCTCCATCAAACACTTATATGCAACTTTACTGCTCCTACTTTGTCTTCAGCTGTAGCTAAATCCTCCTTTGGCTAAAAATGTTATCACTCTTTTTCAAGATTGGCCAAAGTCAACATGCCCTGAAATCCAATCTACATTTCTTCAGCTCTCGTTAAATAGGCTTCACCACAACAGGCTGACCCACAAAATGGCTACTGAACTAGCTATCAAGAATTTCTTAAGTCTCATCCCTCAAATAGAAGTCTCTCAGCTAGGTTAAGATGAATTAATTTCATTCAACTTTCATCATTCCCTTGTCAGCTAGAATCATGGAAATTATCTTGAAATTTTAATAAGCCTCAAGAAAGCACTTAGTGATGCTGGAGGGAGAGGAGTAGACTCTCCCTAATCCAGGGTAAAAGTCTCCATCAACCTCTACCACTGGCAACATCTATTCTTCATTCACACCACTAAGCAAAGTTCCCTGTCTCATTCATACAACACACAGTGTGCCTGCACTCTATGCCACGCTGGGTGTGTGTGTGTGTGTGTGTGTGTATACATACATACATATGTGTGTGTATATGTATATATATACATATATAAACATATATATACATATATGTATATATATACACACATATCCTGTTCACTGAAGTGCCTTGTTCCCTTCTTACTCTCAGCCAAATGACTTCTCAAAGGTTGCATTGACAAGGGACATCCCCATGATGGGGATTATTTTTCTTAAGAGCACTGAAGTTCAACTACACTGAGGGTTATAATAATATAATAATACATTGGGATAGCCTAGGAACCTATTTGTAACATTGTTTCTAAAAATACGTGGATTCAAAAACCTTATTTACAAATATGCTTTTTAGAACTCAACCCATTTATAAACTGGAATAGAGGCACGAAAATTCCAGGCAACATTGGGTCCTACTGTTTGTAACTTTACATCTGAGTACTTTTCTGTCTGTTACAGGAGCCACCAGATCCATACTTTATCGGTTACTGTCAATATCATCCAGTGTCTTTATCCTGAGTTTAAAGTGATTTTCATTTGTCCAGTTGTGATAATCCCCTTTCTTTCTTCTGGCCTTGCTCTGTTCACTCAGCATCACTCCATACAGGTTTCCCACATTTCTCTGTAGTCTTCATCTTCAGCATTCCTTGTGGCTATCATGCTAAGAATCAGAGAAATATTATACTGAGGTCAAACCAAAGAAGTTAGAACATTTAAAGAAAAAGAATTTCTAAAATTTCTTCACTACATGGAAGTAGTTGGGTATAGTCCGGTAGAGAGATGGGGTTTCTGATAACCTCTAAAGTCATGAAAGCTTGTCTCTAAAATGACCAGGTTCCCATCTCTGTCAGATCTGTGTAGTTTAGGGGTTAAAGCTGGTTGAAGCATGAAACTTGAATTGACTGGGTTAAAAAGCCAAATAACTCACATTATCTGCTTGTAGACACATCCTTCTATGGTGGGATCTGTGACAGTGTGTCAGAAATAATGTGTTTTTAAAAGTACCAGGTGGAAGCTCTCAGGGACTTCACCAATAAATTCTAATCTTGGTTATAGAGAATAATAATTCAGGGGACTTAGGTGGGTACGTCAGTCAATCAATCCACGTGCACTTATTAAGCACTTACTATGTGTTATGCACTTTTCTATGTGCTGGCACAAAGACAAAACTGAAATAGCCCTTCCCTTCAAAGAGCTTAGATGCTGTCAGGGAAGACAACACGAACCTATGTAATTACATACAAAATACAAGATAATTTGTCATGGGAGAACATGAGCAGCTGAAGGAATCATGTAGGCAATTCATATGAAAGTTGGGCTTGAACGGAACTTTGAAGGAAATGAAATGTTAAAAGGAAGAGGTGAAACAGAAGTGCATTCTGGGCATGGAGGACATTCTGTACAAAGGCACAGAGATAAGAGAGAGTGTCACAGGGTAAGACAAGAAAGACAGTTTTGTTGGACCACAAAGAGCAGGAAGCAAAGTAATGCCTGATAAGACTGGAAGGCAAGCAAGGAAAGGCAACTAAGCATTATAAAGTATTTATTACCATGTGTGGGACACTCTGCTAAGGGCTAGAGATACAAACAGAAGCAAAAAGAAATACAGTCCCTGGCCTCAAGAAGCTTACATCCTAATGGAGAAAGACAGCACAGAAAAGGGAGCTGAAAATGGAGGGGTGGGGTTGGGAGGAAGGATAAGATTCCTTAAGGGGCCCTAGCCGTGGAAGTTCTAAGAGTCAGGAGCAGAGCTGGGAAGTGAATGAAGCATGGCTGGCTTGGTTCATCCCAACATGGGGGTCTCAGGAGGAACTTAACAAAAAAAAGGGAGAGGCCCTAGGCACTAAGGGCACTCCCTCAGTGGGGAGGAGCAGCAGAGACATGGTGGTGAAGTTCTCACAGTCAGAGGTAAAGCAAGTAGGGGAAAGGTAGTTTGGGGTCACATTGTAAAGGGTTTGACATACCAAAGAGGAATTTTTGTTTGATCCTAGGGGTATCAGGGAGACCATGGAGCTTATGGAGCATGAGAATGACATGATTTACCAATGGTAAAAGTTTCTTGATTGTGAGGGTCATGTCTCTACTACAGATGGCACTGTATATCATTTTCCCTTCCTTCCTTCTCTCTGGATATTCATAAAATGAATCTGGCCTGTGTAAGACAGATAAACACAGCACCCAAGAGGACTGCTAGTACAGGTTTGCTCTTGATTTGGTCAGACAGGAAAGACACTAAGAAGGGTTTAATAGTCTTACTTTAGTCTAGTTTTCTCAGAAGAGGTTGCTGATAATGAGAGCACAAACTCCTACAGCCTTCCCTAATCACCCATCCATCTTGAAGGGGCCAGCAGGAAGAGAGGGTAACTACCCCTACATCTAGATGAGGTCAGTCAAGACAGGCACAGTCTGTGCTTCCCCTAAATCTCCTCAAGCTTCCATGGGGGCCAGTTGAGGCAAACACAGATTCCACCCAAGCCTTGATAAGGGGACATACACAGCATTCCAGTTGGTGCACTCAGCCTAAGGTTCCCTGCAAGCTTCAATAGTTGAGGCACACAGCATTTGTACATTCAATCCTAAGGTTCCCCATTCATTATCCAGTGTCCACCTACTACTTTATAGGGCATCAGACAAAGAAGGCATATTGCCAACAATAGCCATTCATAAGTTTCCATCACCTCATCCCTGTATCTCACTGCACAGCCACAGTGCAGGTTTATTTTATTTATCATTATATAATGATACACAAGCGTGGTGGAGATGTTTTGAACCATAACTGTGGGAACTCAAATCTAATACCTGAGAACAAGAGATTGTTATGGCTATGGATCCTGGGAAACTAGACTCTAAGAAATAATAACAAAAATTCACTTTACACACACTAAAATTGGCCTTACACTAAAATTCACCTTACATACATCCTGAGATTTAGGAAAATCACACTGGCAAAGGATTGATTGGAAGGAGAAAATCTTGAGGTAGATCAATTAGGAAGCTATTGCAATAGTCCAGGTGAGAAGGGTGATAACCTTGTAGGCAGAGAGAAAAAGGACAGACGAAAGAAACAATTCAGATGAAGAAATAAGGAAATTTAATCCTTGATTCAGTGAATGAAGAGTTAAGGATAATCCTTTAGTTAAAAACCAAGATAGAGTAGAAAGATGGTGGTACCCTCCACGTAGGGAAGATAGGGGAAAAGAATGGATTGGGAGAAAAATGAGTTTCATTTTCAACATGGTGAATTTGAGAGGTATATGGAACATCCAGGTTAAAGTGTCCAAGAGATGGCTGGTGATGTGGTAATGCAACCCAAGAGAAAGAATAATTTTGAATATATAAACCTAGAAGTCATTTGCATAGAGATATAAATTAAACCCCTGGGAGCTGATGACATCACCAAATGAGAGAATGTAGAGAAGAAGGCCAGGACAGATAGAGCCTTGGGGTACACCTACAGTTGGGGAGTGGGATATTCCTTAGCAAAGGAGATTGAGAAAGAGTCAGATAGGTAGGAGATGCAACAGGAAAGTGGCACAAAAGCCTAGTGAATGTCAACTTCCTCTCCTCTCACTCACTCTTCAACCTTCTGCAGTATGACTTTCAAACTCATTGCTCAAATGAAACCACACTCTCCAAATTTACCAGATGGCTTAATTATCAAATCTAATGGTCTTTTCTTAGTCCTTCACCTTCTTGACCTCTCTGCTACATTTAACATTATTGACCACCTCCTCCTACAAAATACTCCCTCTCCTCTCTGGGTTTTCATAATATGACTCTCTCTGGCCTTTGCTCAGATAAGGAAGCAAAAGGAGAAGATTGTCAGTAACTGGAGGTAAAATAGCTACCTACTCAGTCTCACCTGGGCAAAACCATTTTTTATTCAGGTTTGATGGAGATGGCTCTTTCTCCCATCTCCATATTTGCTACACCTGAGTCTAAAAGTCCGAGGCAAAGAAAGTGCACAAAAAGGAAAGGATGAATTATTTCATAGAGCTGATAACTCCTCTGACAAATGTTCATCTTCCTGATCCTTAGTCAACCAATCAATGAGAAGCAGCTGCAGCCACTGGAAACTAATCAGAGGAGTTCCCTCTGTGTTTTGACAACAAGGCCTCTATGCCAACCTCCATGGTTGGTGTCTCTCCTGACATCTCATCTAATTGACTGTGGACTCAAAATGGATCAGGAGCTCCCCTGAACATGCCCATTACAAAAATTATAATTTCTCAACCAGACCCCAAACCTTTCTATCTGAATCCTGAACCAAGGTGATCAAGTATTCCAGTGAAAAGAAAGAGAAGGTTATAAAATTGCTCATGCAGACAGCTAGGAGAGAACTCCTCTGATCTTTAGATAACAGAGGGATATTATGACCTAAGTTTAAGGATGACAGAGTTATAGAAAGCCTGCTCAGAGGCAGAGCCTTTTAAGAAACTTGCCTGGAGTAAAACCACCTGTGATTAATCTGTGAAGAGAGGCTACCAAGTATAAAGTATTACTTCAGGGGGCCCTAAAGTTGGATGAACTGAGGCCTGGGAAGGGAGCCCCTCTTATTCTCTGAGCAACTGATTTGTTAAAAGTGAGAAGACAGGACAGAGCAAAGCAATAGGAAACCTGGTAGAAATTCTACCATCACCACCACACCCACAACTTTGTTAAGGTAATACATAAGAAGATGGCACTCAAAATGCCTTCCCTGAGGAAACTGTGGAATCATTGTTATGGTAGGAATTGTTTGCTGCTGTTGCCATGAAAGTAATGGATGAGAGGAGAAAAAAAGAAAAAGAAAATGAATGGCTGAAAGGACAACTAGATCACTTCAAAAACTTGGGATACTATTGGCTAACTTCACTACTTCACTTTTGCATCCCAGGAACATCCAAACAGCTTTCAACCCTTATTGGTAGAATTTTTTACTTTTCTCTCCCCTAGCCCCTTTTTTCTCTCTTTTACACACACACTACAGCTGGCCTGACAATAGTAAGATTGCCTCACTGACTTCTCCAAAAAAGAGAGAAAACCAGACTTGTATAAACACTGCTGCCTTGTCCTCTTGTCTTTTTGATTTATCTCTCCCTGGGCATGAAGTGATAATAATTCAGAATGAGATAAACTGGAAAAGGTTTGGTTTTGTTTTTGTTTTGTTTTGTTTTTTTTGATCCTGAAACACAAAAAAGGCTGATTGTCCTTCCCATTTTCACCCCCCCCACCCCAGGAGTTTTAGGAACATGAATTCATGACAGGTAGGAAGCCACAAAATAGGATGAAGAAATAGACATGTACATATACCTAAAGAATTGGCTTACCCTCTTCCTTTGTGTGGCCTTAAGATTTGGACTTCCTGATCGACAATGGGTATTTGTGGCAACAGGCAGCTGCCATTGTATTGGTACTATCAGATTTCCATGACGTAGTCCAGAACTATAGCCCCTACCATTGCTAGTGCTATAGCCTGCATCTCCATTGACCTGTGGCATGCTAGAGATCAGAGCTGCAGAGGAGGCACTGATCCTCATGCATGGGTGGAAGTAGGAGCCAATACAAGAAGGGAATCCAAGCGCCAACTTGGAATTTCCAGAGAAACTATCGGCTATTGGTAATTAGGGGAGACTGAGTTCCACAACTCTTTCCCTTTCTTCTCCTTCCTTTTTCCTTCTGGTTCATGATCAAGAGACAGAATCTCTGTATACTTACATACTGCTCCTTTATACCTCTTTGTGAGCTATGGGTATGGGTGTTTGCACAATTCTCTCTTATTATCACTGAAGGGAAAATGGTATCTTTACTACTTAGGTTCCAATACTTCAAGAAAACTTGGTGATAAACAGCATACCTATACACATCACAACTCCTCCATCCTTTAGGAGATTGATGATAAATGAGCTGGAATAGTCAAAATAATTCATTGCTTAGTGACCAACCCTTTGGTTTTAATACTCTTTGTTAATTCACAGGGTGGGCAGCTAGGTGGTGCAGTGAATAGAGCACTAGGATGGGAATCAGGAAGACTTCTCTTCCTGAGTTCAAATCTGGCCTCAGACACTTACTAGCTCTGTGACCCTGGGCAAGTCACTTAACCCTGTTTGCCTCAATTCTGTCATCTGTGAAATGACCTAGAGAAGACAATGGCAAAAACACTTTGGAATCTTTGCCAAGAAAACCCCAAATGGAGTCATGAAGAGTCAGACAAGACCGAAACAACAGAACAATAACAACAAATTCACAGGATCGTAAACTGAAAACAGCAAGGGATTTTGAAGGCCATCTAGTCTAATCCCTTCATTTATTGATAAGAAAACTGAAGCATACAGAGGTTAAGTGACTAGGTAGAAACAGCTAGAATTCAACACCAAGTCCTCCAACTCTAAACTCTAAACTATTTCCACTCTCCAATTATCAAACAGCATAAATATTTGCTGATTAAGTTTTCTCTCTTTCCCAGGGGAAAAAACAAAGGGGAAAGATATGTTTATTGTCTTCTTAATCTACACTCTCAAAATCCTGGAGGAAGTCTCCATCGAAGAAAGGAAACCTACCCACAATAGCCGGAAAGGTTATTACCTACAACAAGGTCCTCCATTCCCAAACTAACTTCAGAATTTAAAGAAAATTGGCCTATGTAGGGGTCATTCCTTGGGTATGTACAGATATTCTGTTCTTTTGGAAACTTATGGGGAGCCTACTTCCAGTCAAACGATGACCCATTGCTGACAGAACTTTTATTTTAATGAGAGACCTTCAGTGGATCATGGGTTGCCTTACAGCCACAGCAGGAATGGAAAGAGAAGAGGATAGAATATTCACCTGTTAAGATGAACTGGTATTTCTCACTGGTATTCTTTAAGCTTTAACTCTCTAGATGGCAAGCTGTGACTCCAGGAGGGAGGTGGGAGGACAGTGTCATGGCAATCCCACCCATGTGGCAGCTAGTGCCAGAGAGAGCCTGTCCTTGAATCTCTATTGACACTGTCTTCTCTTTTCTTGAGCAAGTGACCTTATGAGCTTAAAAGTCCCGGAGGTCTAGAGCTGATAGCAGCCACATCTCCTGGAATGGTTTGCTGTAGGCAGTACCAAGGAGTCCGCACTCAGCATTTCATTAATCAAGGCTATTTGTTGTCAAGGATACTCAACAAAAGCACGTACTTCAGCCCCTTGTCAGCTCTGGCCCCAGAACTCCTGAACACTGTAGTACAGCCCAGCACACTGTCTGCTTTAGACAGGAGCTAGTGTTCTGCTACCAAAATGGCAGAATATTTAAAAAGACAACTAGAAGATGCTATGTTGCAGCTCTTGAGATATTACAGATCTCATCAGTGTTAAAATTCAGCTGAGGTCCAACCCTGTCAGGCATTCTTTTCTGGTCTGGACACAACTATGTACCTACTGTTCACAGTAAAGTGACTTAAAAAGTGATTGAAAATCCAGTCCTGAATACAATTTTCAGCATGAGTTGGCAAAAGTCAGTCTTCAATTTAGAAGCATTTATTAGGTGCCGTCTATGTTCCAGGCACTGTACAGTTATCCTTTCTATATCACAGAGATTAGAGGTTGGGTGTGCCCCCACCCAATCTGGAAAATTAGTATAAAATTCTTTGGGTCCTCACTTCATACCAGAGAAGAATTCTGACTTTTTTCTTTTATGGGTGCTTACAGTACCTTACAGTAAAATTTGGGTTGATACAATACATACGTTTTATCCATTTCTGAGTTTCTAAACTTTTTGTGTGTCATCTGCTGGCCTTTGCATGTCATCTGTGGCTTCCGTAAAACTCCCCCAAAATTCCCATTTTGTTTTTTATGCTGACCCTTGATACCAAAAAAACCTGAAAGTACTGATTGTGTAAGGGATTGTACTAGTCAATTGGGATACAAATGTAGGAAGGTTGAGTAAGCCTACAATGGCCAGGTCAAAGACTCAGTGACAGAGGTCCACTAGAAACTTTCAGGGATTCCAAGGAACATATTCTCCAGACTGGATGAGGAGGCCTTCACACACAGTCAGATTGCTGACTGCTCCTAAGCATGTGGTAACCCAGCATTAAAGATACTTTTTTGCACTTTAGGATTACATGACAAAATCTGAGCAAGCCCTTGGTCATCTCTCTGACCCATGAGAGCATCTGGTAAAAGAAATGACTTCTAGATGGTGGCTTTCTTTGGCTACAATTTCCCAGATAACATCTGGTTGCCCATGAGGACTATGGAGAGATGGGGTCCTTCCCTATCCCTGGGATATAGTGATTTTTGCCAACATTTCATTCAAGGCTAAGGGATGTAAGCAGGAAAACCAGCACTATGATTCTTTTATGTCTAGCTATTCCTTTTCCATGTGGAAATAAGTCCATATCTGACTTGTATTTATACATTGGATACTTTTTTTTTTTACTTTCTCCCTTCCTTGAACAAACTCTGGACTAGAACCAAATGGAATGTTAATGTAATTAGAAACATTCTTGGTAAATCAAGGTAGAGGTAAAGAGGTACTGCACATGAGAATTAAAGGGCCTATTTCCACTACTGAGAAGTCAGGCAACCCCAGAGCACTGAACTCTGGGCAAACCTCAATAGCAGGTAAAAGACAGGGCCTGGTATAGGCCACCAGATGAAAGGTGCCTGCCTAACCCCTGTGCTAGATAAATAGAAACAAGAGGTATTCCCTTGGAGAGGTTTGAAAAGTCGTAAGGTACAGAGAAAATTTCTAGTCCTTCCTCTTTTTGGTCATGGCCTGGAAATTTCTCCAAGTTATTAATAAAACATAAAGTTCTTGAGTCTCAAGCCAAAGCAATGATCCTGGCTATTTGGACAGAGGAGCAGTTTCCAAGTCTTTTGTTGTAATTCAGTGTATTCTAACAAACCACTAGCTTCCTCCATCCCATTCACACTTTCCCTACTCAAAAATACAAACCCAAACCAATGAAAATAGATTATATTTTTATCTAGAGAAGGATAGCCACATTCCTCTGGGGGGAAAGGGAAGAGAAGAATACAATATGTTTATAGATAAATGCAGGAAAGAGAGATAGAGACAGACAGATAGATAGATACATAGATACATAGGAAGGAAGGAAGGAAGGAAGGAAGGAAGGAAGGAAGGAAGGAAGGAAGGAAGGAAGGAAGGAAGGAAGGAAGGAAGGAAGGAAGGAAGGAAGAAAGAAGGAAAAAAAGAAGTATAATTCCTAGCCACTGATGTACACCCTCAGCACCCCCTCCCCTAGTCTTAACCCCATACTCCTGGCAGCAAAACTACACAAGGTGATTTCTAACAAGTCAACTCTGCCCTCCATCCAAACTTCTTCCTCCTCTTCCTAGGGCTTTGAAGATCCACACAGCAGAAATTTTCTCAGGCTGTGATAGCAGAATGGCAGTACCCTGTGCCGCAACAGAACTCAGTCAGACAACAAAGGAAGAGAGGGAAAGGAGGTGCGACACATATCTGTGGCTGCATGGTACTCCCCTAAGTCAGAGGGAAAGGGCTCAGCATCTAGCTAGGGCCAGTCTGCAACCCAGAAGTCACTTGGGATGAGACAGAAACTGATGAACCATGAATTAGCCAGAAGCAAGAGGGTCTTTGAAATCCATCCTTCAAGAAAACCATGAATGAAAACAGGGGAGTCATAAAAGTAAGCAGCAGGAGAAAAAAAGGGGGAAAGACTGAAATTACCAGATATCTCAGGAGGAAAAAAATGTAGTTAAAGACCTTGAGCATAAGCTGATAAACCAACAGGGAAAATATTTATAACAGAAGGGAATATGGCCTCCAGATCAGGTAAACGAGTTCACAAAGTTTTGAATCAACATTGTAAGAGAAAGGAAACTTAACCAATACCCAATGTAGCAGAAGATCTTATAGGTTTCCAAGAGATTATGGAACTACAGCAGAATATTCCTAAATAGTTTAGAAGTGCAATAAAAATTATGCAAGCAAAATTTATGGTCTACAACAGCCACTTCTTAAGCTGTTGGTTACTGGATTGCAGGTAGAAAATGTTTCAGAAAATCTGGTCTATACAACAGAAATAATTTGCAGAAAAGGAAAACTTGAATCCACAGTAGCAATTTTCACCAAAGAAACAAAAGAGAATAATTGGTTGGGAATGCAAATACACAGAAGTGAAGGACAATCTGAAAGAAGAGAATAAAAATGTGATGTTGAAATCTTAATCTAAGTAAAACCTATTGATCTTGAAGACAGGATTCATAGAGACAACTTAAGAATTAAAGGAATCCCAGGAAAACAAGACGAGTCAAAAAAAGCTTAAACACCTCAGTGCAGGAAATAATACAAGAAAACTGCCCCAAACTTCTGAACAGAGAAAATAAAGTAACAAATGAAAGAATCCAAAGATCACCACCACAAAAAAACCACAACAACAATAATCACCCTATGCCTCAAACTGTGATACATGTAGTGGTTAAATTGACCATTTCCAATAACAAACAACAAATCCCACAAGCAACCTGAAGAAAAACAGTCAAATATAAAAGGATGAAAACTTAATGACTCTCCTGAAGCCATAGGAGGAAATGGAATAATAGAGCTGGTCCCATTTAGTGAAAATAATGAATACCGTGGAGTGGTCATAGATATTCACATTCACACTATTCATAGATATAATTATGTAAAAGATGGTAACTGGTTCCAGCCCCAATATGTAGTGTGAATTCAAATAATGTAACTGCTACATGAAAACTCATTGTTTGCACTAATTGGGAACTATCATAATGTGTTCAGAATAGCAAAGGAGCTCAAGAAGCAACCTGAAGTGACACACTCTACAAATCTGAGATAAACCACTAATTAAAAAAGATTGATACTCATTTTTTAAAAAGAGGCATTTGAAGATAGAAAGAAAACCAGATCTGAACAAATTATTTGTTTTTCAAATATCCCTAAACAACAGACATACAAAAAAGATGGGGGAGGGGGGCATCAACCACAGTAACCAAGAACAACAACAAAGAGGTTATTACAAAATTTCTTTCTAAAAGTACACAAGGAGATGAGGCCTCAGCACATGCCAGACAATAGCACTAAGACCCTGGCTCAGCAATAGATAAGCTGCCAGACTCCTACCAGCAATACTAGCTACCCTCACACCATCCCTTCTGTGCACTACCAGACATGTGGGTCCATGTGAGTCTCAGGGCAACATCAATGCAGCACCAGGTAAACAGTCAGGGCCTACAGCCCCCAGAATAAGAAGCCTGAGATAGTACTCCTTCCATCCTGGGAGCAGAGTTCAAATTTAAAAGACAGGAAAAAGGACAAAAAAAGATGAGCAGAAACAACAACAAAAAAAGAATCAGACCATAGAAAGTTGTTGTGGTGACAGGGCAGATCAAGACAAAAATTCAGAAGAGGACAACAATGTCAAAACACCTATGGGCAAAGCCCCAAAGAAAAATGAGAACTGGTCTCAAGGTCAGAAAGAACTCATGGAAGAGAGCTTAAAAAACATATAAAGCAGGTACAAGAAAAAGTGAGAAAATAAATGTGAGTGATGCAAGATAATTATGAAAAAAAGAGTCAAGAGCTTGGAAAAAGAAAACGCTTAAAAAATAAAATTGGCCAAATGCAAAAAGAGATACAAAATTCTACTGAAGAAAGCAACTCCTTAAAAAGTACAATTGGCCAACTAGAGAAGAAAATACAAAAGCTAACTGAGGAAAACAACTCCTTAAAAAGTTGGAATTGGGCAAGTGTAAGCTAATAACTCTATGAGACCTCAAGAATCAATCAAAAAAATTTAAAAGAATGAAAAAATAGAAAATGTAAAATACTTCATGGGAAAAACAACTGACCTGGAAAATACATCCAGGAGAGACAATGTCAGAATCATTGGTCTACCAGAAAATCATAATCAAAAGGAGAATCTGGAGAGCCTCTTTTAAGAAATTATCAAGGAAAACTGCCCTGCTATCCTGGAACCAGAAGGCAAAAAAGGCATTGAAAGAATCCACTGATCAATTCAGTAAATGCATCCCAAAATAAAAATTACAAGGGACATTTTAGACAAATTTCAGAACTGTTAGATCAAGGAAAAAATACCCCAAATTGTCAAAAAGAAACAAGTCAGATATTGGGAAACCACAATCAAGATTACACAGGATTTAGCAGTTGCAATATCAAAAGATTAGAGGTCATAGAACATGATATTCCAGAAGGCAAAGGAGCTAAAACTAAAACCAAGAATATACCCAGTAAGATTAAGCATAATACATCAAGAGGAAAAAAATGGCTATTCAATGAAATAGGAGAATTTGAAGTTTTCATAAGGAGAAGAGCAGAAGTAAATCTAATTTAATTTGGTTAAATTAATGAAATTAAATGGGCGGGACTAAAAGGAGGGAGGGCAGATCAGGGGAGGTGGTAGACAGAAGCAAAACACTGAAGAGGAGGAAAAGAGTGAAAGGAGAGACAAGACACACAGGAGAAGAAAATAGAATGGAAGGAAATACACAGCTATTAATCGTAACTGTAAATGTGAATGGGATGAACTCTCCCATAAAATGGAAACAGATAGCAGATTGGATTAAAAAAAAAAAAGAATCCTGTAATACGTTGTTTAAAAAAAAACACACACTTGAAGCAGAGAGACACACATAGAGTAAGGGGCTGGTGCAGAATACATTATGCTTCACCTGAAGTAAGAAAAGCAAGGGTAGTCATCCTGATCTCAGACAAAGTAAAAGCAAAAAATAGACCTAATTAAATGAGATAAGGAAGGAAGCTAAATTTTGCTAAAAGGTACCATAGACAAAGAAGCAATATCAATACTAAACATAGTGGTATGACATCCAAATTCTTAAAGGAAAAATTCAGTGAGTTACAGGAAGAAATGGACAGCAAAACTATACTGGGGTGGAACCTTAACTGTCCCCTCTCAAAATTTAATAAATCCAACCAAAAAATAAACAAGAAGGAAACTAAGGAACTAAATAGAATATTAGAAAATTTAGATATGACAGACCTTTGGAGAAAACTGAATGGGAACAGAGATATGCCTTTATCTCAGCAGCATATGGCTGTTATACAGCCAAATGTTATACAAAAAAGTGGCCATGTATTAGGGCATTAAAAAACCTTAAAATCAAATGTAGAAAGGCAGAAAAATTTATTCTTTTCAGATCATAATGCAACAAAAATTGCATTCAACAAAGGGCACTGGAAAGATAGATGAAAATGTAATGCAAAACTAATTAATTAATCCTAAAAAATAAGTGGATCAAAGAATAAATCATAGAAACAATAATTAAAATGAAAATGAATTCTACCAAACATTTATAGAGCAATTAATTCCAATACTATATAAAACAATATTTGAAAAATAAGCAAAGAAGCCCTATCAAACTTCTTTTATGATACAAATGTGGTACTGATACCTAAATCAGGAAGAGCTAAAATAGCAAAAGAAAATTATAGACCAATTTCCCTAATGAATATGGAAGCAAAAATTTTAAATAAAATACTAGCAAGGCAATTATAATACAAGGAGTATATACTATGACCAGATGGGATGTATACCAGGCATGCAGGGTTGGTTTAGTACTAGAAAAACTATCACCAAAATTGGACATATCAACAACAAAACCAACAGAAATCATATGATTATCTCAATAGATGCTCAAAAAGCTTTTGATAAAATATGACATCCCTTTCTCTTAAAAACAATAGAGAGCATAGCAATAAAGGGAGCATTCCTTAAAATGATAAGCAGTATCTATCTGAAACCACCAGCAAGTTTTATATGTAAGGAGGATAAGCTAAAAGCCTTCATGCAATAAGATGAAGGTGAAACAAGTATGCCCATTATCACCAGTTTATTCAATAAAGCTGTAGAAATGTTATTTATAGCAATAGGAGAAGGAAAAAAATCAAAGGAATTTGAATAGGCAGTGAGGAAAACTATCACTCTTTGCACATGATATGGTCATATACTTAGAGAATCGCAGAGAACCATCTAAAAACTATGCGAAATAATTAACAACTTTAGCAAAGTTGCAAGATAAAAGATAAACCCACATAAATCATCAACATTTCTTTATATGATCAACAAATTCCAGCAGCAAGAGACAGAAAGAGAAATTCCATTTAAAATAACTGTAAACAATATAAAATATTTGGAAGTCTACCTGCCAAGACAAACCCAGGAAGTAAATGAACACAGTTACAAAACACTTTTCACACAAATAAAGTCATAAACTGAAAAAACATCAATTGCTCATGGGTAGGCTGAGACAATATAATAAAAATTACAATTCTGCCCAAATTAATTTACTTATTCAGTGTCATACCAATTAAAATACCACAAAAAATTTATTTGATAGAGCTAGAAAAAAATGGACTACAAAATTCAGAACAAAAGATCAAGAATGTCAAGGAAATTGATGGGGGCAAAATACAAAGGAAGGTGACCTAGCAGTACCAGATCTCAAACTATATTATAAAGCAGTAATCATCAAAACTAGTTGGTACTAGCTAAGAAATAGAGTAGTAGAGCAGTGGAATAGATTAGGTACATAAGATACCATGCTCAATGACCATAGTAACCTAGTATTTGATAAACCCAATGACTCTAGTCTTTAGGATAATAACTGACTATTTTATCAAAACTGCTGGGAAAATTAGAAAACAATAAGACATAAACTAAGCATAGACCAACATATTATACCATATACCAAGATAAGGTCAAAATGAGTATATGATTTAGACATAAAGGGAGACATCATAAGCAAATTAGAAAAGCAAGAAATAGTCTACCTATCAGATCTGTGGGGAAGGGAAAAAATCATGACCCAACAAGAGATAGAGAGCATTACAAAATGTAAAATAGATATAATTTTGATTATATTAAATTAAAAACTTTTGTACAAAAAAATATATGAAAACAATTTTAGAAGGAAAGCAGAAAGCTTAGAAACAATCTTTATAGCAAGCATCTCTGATGTAGGCTTCACTTCTCAGTTTCATAGAAAATGGAGTCAAATTTCTAAGAATACAAGCCATTCCCCAATTGAGAAATGGTGAAAGGATATGAATAAGAAGTTTTCAGATGAAGAAATCAAAGTTTTCTATAGGCATATGAAGAAGTACTCTAAATCACTTTTGATTAGAGAAATGCAACTTAAAACAACTCTGTGGTACCACCTCACACCTATCAAATTGGCTAATATGACAAAAAAGAAAATGATAAATGTTGGAGAGGATGTCGGAAAATTGGGACACTAATACACTGTTGGTGGAGTTGTGAACTGATTCCAACTATTCCGAAGAGCATTTTGGAACTATGCCCAAAGGATAACCAAACTGTGCATATGTCGTCCAGAAATACCACTACTAGGTCTGTATCCCAAAGAGATCATTAAAAAAGGGAAAAGGAACTACATGTGCAAAACTATTTATAGCAGTCCTTTTTGTGGTGGCAAAATACTAGAAACTGACAGGATGCCCATCATCTGGGGAATGGCTAAACAATATGTGATATGTGAATGTAAAGGAATACTGCTGTGCAATAAGAAATGATGAACAAGCAGATTTCAGAAAAATGTGGAGACTTGTACAAACTGATGCAAAGTAAAATGAGCAGAACCAGGAAAACACTGTGTACAATATCAACAACATTGTGTAAGAATCAAGTATGAATGGCAGCTCTTCTCAGCAAGATAATGATCCAAGACAAGTACAAAGGATTCATGAAGGCAATGCTGTCTACATCCAGATAAAGAATTTGTGGCCTCTGAATGCAGATTGAAGCATTTTTTTTTTACTTACTTTGTTCTTTTTCATGGGTTTTTTCCCTTTCATCTGTTTTTTTTCTTTCACAACTGACACTAATATGGAAATGTTTTTCATGATAGCACAGTATAATGGACATATATGTATGTATATATGTGTGTGTGTGTGTGTAGGTATGTAGGTATGTAGGTATGTAGGTATGTATTTGGTTATATATAACCAAATTGCCTACCATTTTTGGAAGAGAATAAGGGATGGGGAGAGGGAAAAAAATTTGAAACTCAAAATATTGTAAAAATGAACGTGGTCTTGAAATGTAATTGGGGAAATAATAAAATTCTATTAAACAAATAAAGAAGCAAAGGTGGAGGAGGAATGTTGGAGAGGGAATGGCCATGGAGAGGAAAAAATATAATATTAAAATGTACAATCCCTTGGATAGGAAAATTCCTACCATAAAGCATTTGCCCTATTTGGCTAAAGTATATATTCCTGGTAGAGAGAAATATGAGAAATACAGAAAATGAAAGCTGAGAAAAGTTTCACACATTCTATAGCAGACTACATCTTTCTCTTTAGAACCTGTATGTACACAAACAATACACAACTGCTTTTTTAAATTTTTTATTAATTTATTTGTTTTTAGTTTTCAACATTCACTTTCATAAGATTTTGAGTTCCAAATTTTCTCCCCATCTCTCTCCCTCCACCCACCCCAAGACAGCATGCATTCTGATTACCCCTTCCCCTAATCTGCCCTCCCTTCTATCACAACCCTCCCCTCTATTTCTCTGTAGGGCAAGATAGATTTTTATACTCCATTGCCTATATGTCTTATTTCCCAGTTGCATGTAAGAATAATTTTAACATTCATTTTTAAAACTTTGAGTTCCAACTTCTCCCCCTTCCTCCCTCTCTGCCCCAACCTCATTGAGAAGGCAAGCAATTCAATATAGGTTATACATGTGTAGTCATGCAAAACACTTCCATAACAGTCATGTTGTGAAAAACTATGTATTTCCTTCCATCCTATCCTGCCCCCATTTATTCTTTTCTCTCTTTTGACTTTGTCCCTCTTCAAAAGTGTTTACTTCTACTTATTCCCTCCTCCCATTTGCCCTCCCTTCTGTCATTCTGCCTTTCTCTGCTTTTCCCCTTCTCCCTACTTTCTTATAATGTAAGATAGATTTTTCACACCAAATTGAGTGTGCTTGTTATTCCCTCCTTAAGCTAAATCCAATGAGAGTAAGGTTCACTCTTTTCCTCTCACCTCCCCCTTCTTCCCCTCCATTGAAAAAGCTTTTTCTTGCCTCTTCTATATGAGATAATATACCCCAATTCTATTTCTCCCTTTCTCCTTCTCCCAAAATATTCCTCTCTCACCCCCTAATGTTTTTTAGATATCATCCCTTCATATTCAACTCACCCTATGCCCTCTGTCTATACATATATAACCCTTCCAACTACCCTAATACTGAGAAAAGTCTCAAGAGTTACAAACATTATCTTTCCATGTAGGAATGTAAACAGTTCAGATTTAGAAAGTCGTTTCTTTCCTGTTTACCTTTTCATGCTTCTCTTGGTTCTTGTGTTTGAAAGTCAAATTATCTATTCAGCTCTGGTCTTTTCATCAAGAATGTTTGAAAGTCTTCTGTTTCATTGACTGACCAATTTTTTCCCTAAAGTATTATACTCAGTTGTGTTGGGTAGGTGAGTCTTAGTTTTAATCCTAGCTCCTTTGACCTCTGGAATATCATATTCCAAGCCCTTTGGTCTCTTAATGTAGAAGCTGTTAGATCTTGTGTTATCCTGATTGTGTTTCCATAATACTCAAATTGTTTCTTTCTAGCTGCTTGCAATATTTTCTCCTTGGCCTGGAAACTCTGGAATTTGGCTAGAATATTCCTAGGAGTTTTCCTTTTGGGATGTCTTTTAGGTGGTGATCAGTGGATTCTTTCAATATCTATTTTACCCTCTGGTGCTAGAATAGGGCAGTTTTGTTTGATAATTTCTTGAAAGATGATGTATAGGGTCTTTTTTTGATCACGGCTTTCAAGTAGGTCCATAGTTTTTAAATTTTCTCTCCTGGATCTATTTTCCAGGTAAGTTGTTTTTCCAATGAGATATTTCACATTGTCTGCTATTTTTTCATTTCTTTGGTTTTGTTTTATGATTGTTTGATTTTTTTATAAAGTCATCAGCTTCCATCTGCTCCATTTTAATTTTTAAGGAATAATTTTCTTCAGTGAGTTTTTGGACTTCCTTTTCCATCTGTCCAATTCTGCTTTTTAAGGCATTCTTCTCCTCGCTGGCTTTTTGGATCTCTTTTGTCAATTGAGTTAGTCTATTTTTTAAGGTGATATTTTCTTCAGTTATTTTGGGTCCCCTTTAGCAAGCAGTTCACTTGTTTATCATAATTGTTTGCATCACTCTCATTTCTCTTCCCAATTTTTCCTCTACTTCTCTTACTTGATTTTTGAAATCCTTTTTGGCCTCTTCTATGATGTGAGACCAATTCATATTTTTCTTGCAGGCTTTTGATGGAGGAGCTTTGACTTTATTGTCTTCTTCTGTTTGTATATTTGGGTCTTCCTTGTCACCAAAATAAGATTCTATAGTCAAATTCTTTTTCCAATTTTTGCTCATTTCCCCAGCCATTCACTTGAGTTTTGAGCTCTTTGTCAAGGTAGTTCTCTGCTTCCAGTGCAAGTTGGGGTGGGGTGTACTGTCAGCTGCTCGATCCCCCAACAATCTGTGGGGCTAGAGCTCCAGATACAGCTGCTGCAGGTGCCATGGGCTCCTCCACCCCCTCCACTGCCCTGGAGCAGGGGCTTGACCACTCTCCTCTCTCACAGGTCCAGGAGGTTTTTTCCACTGACCTTCCAATTTGTCCTTGGTGTTTTGGGGTTGTGAAGTCTGGAAACCACCACAGGTGCGAGAGATTCAGTCCCTCAGAGGCTTGCTCAGATCCTTTCTATGCCAGGGCAGCCCACTCTGGACTGTGCTCTGCTCCCAGCACAGCATGATAGACACTTTCCGTCAACCTTTCAGGATGTCTTGGGCTGGAGATTTGCTTCACTCCATCATTCTATGGGTTCTGCAGCTCCAGAATTTGTTTAGAGCCATTTTTATAGGTTTTTGACTAGGTTTAGGGGGAGAGCTGCAACAAGTTCCTGCTTTTTACTTCACCCTCCACAACTGTTTATTTTTATTGATTTTTTTTTTAATTTTTTTGATTTGATAGAACAAATTCTCTCCTTCCACAAGGTGGATCATACGTTAATATCAATAAAAGATAGACATAAGATTCCTCTGCAACAAGTGATACCCTAATTCATGATTCTCTGATTATTAATAAAAAGTGAGACATAAAAGAGGGAGCTTTCTAACATTTGTCATTATCATGGTGACATCAATCAGGGATGGCAATAAGCATTTATTAAATACCTACTAAGTGCTAAGCACTACAGATACAAAGAAAAGCAAAAGACAGTTCCTGCCCTGAAGGAGCTCACAATCTGATGTGAGTGACAACATGAAAACAACTGCAGAGAAACAAGCTATATATAGTAGAAACTAGAGATATTCAACGTATATAAGGTATTAGTATTAAGGAGGAACAGGAAGGATTTCTTGTAGAAAATGGGATTTTAGGTGGGACTTGAAGGAAACCAGGAGATGAGGAGTTGTGTAACCCAAAGTCCAACTTGAAAAGATATTTCCTATAAATTATAAGGTCCAGATTACCTTGTTTGAAGAGGTCAATATATGCTAACTGCATCAAGGGCTAGAACGCTGAGAAGCTTCCCAAATGAAATTCATAATCACTCAAAACTTCAAACTAGCAATCCATGCAGGAAAATCTTGATGAAGAATGCCTACTATGCATTGATGGATGGTGTGCCATGACCGTACAATACTAAGCAATTGGATGTGCACCCATAGAGCTCACTCATCAGTACAAATATCATGGACAGACACTGCAGATGGAAAATGAGCTGGGCCCAGAATTAAGCCAGAAGAAAATGGGCTAAGCTGCATTTGGGAAATAGCCCAGCACTTTGAATTTCTAAATTAGGTAGACAAACAAAACAGGTTTGTGACACTCAGTGTTTAATTACACACATTCTGCTGTTACTGTACTTAAAACGTTCAAATATTCAATCTGGCCAGTGGAGTAATTCCACTTAAGTACCACCCCTATAGCCAGAAAAGACTGGCCACTGCCTATCAATCAAATGACTCATTGGCATTTTCCTAATAAGGATATTTCACAAACTTGGCACAGACTTTGTCAACAACTCAGTAAAGGAGCATATTTGAAATGACAAGTTGGGTTTTGCCATGGCCTTCAAGAAGAATATAAGAATTTAGTTCCACAAATACACAGTAAAACCATTTAACCAGCAGTCATTAGTCTTTGTGGGGCTTGATTGTGAGAACCAACCCATCTGAAGATTCATCTGCTGTTTAGGAAGCCCAGCTGAGGTCCATCTCAGAGGCCATTAGCCCAAATACATAAGCTCTTACTTATAAGTCCATGTGAGCTTTTCAGTGTCACATGAAAAGTTTATGATTTTTTTCAATGAAATATGCTTGGTATTGTTGTTTTATTAATACCCTTCCAACACTATATGAAAAATATAAATATGTAACCAGTGTGTGTGTGCCTGTATATATATTTTCAAGTCCCTAATAAATACTTCAAGGATTCAAAAGTGAGTCTGCTTATTTTTTTTCCATCGGAAACCTAAATAAGAGTTAATGAGCCAAGACAATGACCCCATGCTTCTCCCTGAAGCAAAAGCCCATATTTTAACTCTGATATTCCTTTTAATTAAGAAAAATCTATTTTCAAGCCCTCCTGTCTCCCCCTCCCCATCAGAGAGGGAAAAGAAAGCAAAAACAAAAACAAAAACCTGTGTAACAAATTTGCATAATAAAGCAAAATAAATCCCCTCCATTGGCTAAGTCCAAAAATGTTTGTCTCATTCTGCATATTTAATCCATCACCTTTGACAGGGGAAGGAGAGGATGTTTCATAATTAGTTCCCTGGAATAATGGTTGCTTGTTGCATTGATTAGAATTCTCAAGTTTTTCAGAGTTGTTTATCTTTAAAATGTTGATGTTATAGTAAAAACTACTGTCCTGCTTTGGCTCACTTCACTGCATCAGTTCCTATAAATCTTCCCAAGTTTCTCCAAAACCATCCCTTTCATCATTTCTAATGGCAAAACAGTGTCTACATTCATATACCAAAATTTGTTCAGCCATTCCCCAACTGATGAACACCCCTTTAATTTACAATTTTAACCCCATTATTCTTCCAGTGTGTTATAATAAACCTCTGAAGAATCAAAATCACAGGTCACCCAAAAAGGAATGAACAGCCATGCAATGGTTACCAATAGACTTCAACATATTATCGAGGAGTTGTATAAATAATATCACTGAAGTCAAGTATGCAAAAACATGGACTATTTAGAGAACACAAAACATATAGTGCTAGTGCCTAGTTAAGAGACGTTGAAGACCCCCAGCATTTGAGGTGGGTCTCCTGGGAAGTATGTGGGCAACATCGGCACGTGAGAAGGCAGAGTCAGGCTGTGATCTGTAATCCCATAGAGCACCTACGCTGATGAGTTGACACAGCCACACTCCCTACCTGACCAAGGTGTTTTGCAGATCAGTTAAGAAAACTGACACTAAGCACTTTCTCATTTAGAAAGAGCTACACTGATATGAATTGTTATTTTGTTACTTGCTAAGATACATTCCCTTTTTTTTTTTTTTTTTGCCTTTGACTCACTGAAGTTTAGTTTACCTTTTCTTATCTAAGGTTACAGTATTGAGCATTTAGAATACAATAGGTATGCATTCATGTTTGTGGAATCATTACAAAGCCTGAGACTGCTGGAAGCTCTGACCCAAAATACTGTTAGGTTAAGCTCTTTTAACGAGAAATATAACACCCCATCAGAATCAGAGCACCATGCCAAGGAAGTAAGTCAGCACCGCCTTTAGAATTTCATGTCTCCCAGAGACACACAGGCAGTGTAGAGATGACGTTTTCTAGGGTACTTTAAAAAAGAGTACATTGGCAGCCAAGGCCACTGTATAGCAGGCATTCACCAGTGGTTCATGCCCACATGGGAGATGTGGGACACAGCATTCAATTTTTCACACAGACTCAAATAGCAAGACAATCTAGGTTCTGTAATGAGGTGGGAACAAATGACCTTTACAGGTGTGTGGGATTCCAGACCAAAGAGAGTGCTCAGCTGCAGCCCTTTTAACCTTGATCTGAAGATAAAGCAATTCCTCTCTTTTGCCTGGGTGAAATAAACAAGTTCTAGTGTGATAACGAAGCTGGGAAATTGTGAAGGAGACCTTCAGAGGAGTTTTGTTTTGTTTTGTTTTTTGCCTCACTATCCACGTAAAGCTCTCTCCTTTTCCTCTACTCTTTGTCTGCCTTCCCATGTTGCTTAATCCAAACCAGGACAAGGTTAGACAGCAGAAGGCAGCCCATGTTCAGCTGGGTGAAAACCCCCTGTGGAATCCATGACATCACTGAAATCCAAGAGGAGGGTTATAAATAGGATGCTGCAGGCTTACCAGCTGACAGATTTCTCCACCCTTCTTTTCTTCTTTTCTCTACAGCCATCTCTCTCACTCTTCTTCATTCCCCCTCTCCACATACCTTTATCCCTTACATAGTAAACTTCTGGGACTCCTGATCAAGGTTCTGAGGTTTGGCTAAAAAAAAAAAAAAAAACAAAAAAACAGATGTTCTGCTAAATGACACTGAAAGCTCTTGATTCATGTGGAGTCAGACCTTCCAATTCCCTGCTGGTGTGTAAGAATAAGTGACTAACAGGAAGCCTTTGGAATAAATGCTGGAACAAAAATTTCCCCAAAGTTATATTCTCTGCCCTCAAGAGTTTCTATTTCCCCCTCCTCCATCACCCCCCAAAACAATAACAAAAAAGCATGGTATAAGGGAATGTTTACTGTGCATGTTAACAGTGCATTACTTAAAAGTCTGGCCAAAGTTTAGTAGTATTCCTTGGCACCTTTTACAGATTAGCTCAGAACTCACAAAGAAGACAGCATGTTTGGAAAATCAGAAATCACAGGTCTATTCCTGGGTGGTCCTGGAGAAGTCTTTTATTGGTAAAGAGAGAAATGACTAGGATGGGACAACGAGGGCTTTGCTCTAGGACAGCAAATCTTAGAAGGCAATCATGTCATTTACACTCCAACAGCGGCATAGAAACAACTGAGCTTAGTACAATGTTCGCAAGAATAGTTAAAATAGGCGCATTCTTCCTCCCCAACAGCAGTTACACTCAAGGTGAGGTCTTCCTGGGCCTAATCCCAACCTGCTACCCTCTGCTCTATTCACAGGAACTACCAAAGAGGTAAGAGCAGCAGGTTTGTCCTGAGGTCTTGGTCCACAGGGGTCAGTGTCCTGAAGTTACCCTTTATGTGCCTCTTGATTGAATTTACCTTAAAAAGTTGATCTGAGGTACCACTTGGCCCAGGAATGCTTGTAAATTTTACCCTGGGCACCCAAGTGCAAAATACAACTGTTGAGAATTTTTCTGCACCTTAATTTCTCCATCTGTAAGCTAAGGTAATAGTGTTTATTATTTCCTTGTACCTTTGGGGCTATGATGAGAGGACGCCATTTCATAGACACCGATGAGAATGTCATCCTAGCCATACTAGGATGGGCCTTACTGGGGAGGAGAAAGAATAAAGCTGCAGAAGTGGTCTTATTAACAGCTATACAGGGAGTCAAAGGCAATTTCCAGTCCCCTGCTCTCACCATTAGATCATGTTTAATTCAACTCAACCGCCATTTATTTAGTCCATGCTGTGTACGCAGTCTTGTTGGCTCTAGCAAAAATTCAAAGTTTCGATAAAATGCTGGTTCTGCTCTCAGGAGTTTACAGCTCTGGGTGTGGAATCTGCTTCACTCACACAGATCAAGACCTCAAGTGACTGATGCTTGAAGCAGACAGAGGTGAAATGGTTTGTCTATGGTCATACAGCCATTTAATGTCAGAAGCAAGATTTAAATGCAGGTCACACTGACTCTAAGTACAAATTCTTATCCACTGTGCCAAGCTGTCACTTCTAAAAAGACAATAATTATGTGTGTGTGTTTATTTTTATACATATATAATTAAATACATATTTATTATATTTGCATGTATATATGTGGGCACATATATATATTTGTGTGTCTATATATATACATATATATGTGTATACACACATACACGCCTATTTGTGTCTAATGGTAGCCATCTGGGGAGAAAGAGAAAAAAGTTAAAGAAAAAGAAATTCACTTGACAACTTTATTATATATTTATAAGGAATAGTAAGTTGTACATAATAAGCAGTTTCACATGTAATCAACTTTTTTATTATACTATGTTATGGAGATGCTTGTTTTGTTCACAAATTTAAAATAAAATAAGTTTTTAAAGGTAAAAAGAAAAAAAATTCACATTGAGGATTGATTAAGGGAGTTACCTGATCAATTTGATGAACTTATCGGTAGGTGAGCCTTTCTGGGAGACTTTTGACTGTATCTGCCTATAAAGGGGATAGGCATGGCCCACTCTATCCCCAGGATGGACTTCACTGATGGGGGATGCCTCCAAGATAAATTGACTGGGTTGGACTCCTTCGTATTGGAGACAACCTCGCTGGCTTCCATTGTTGTAGAATACTGTTTGAAAGAGCCACCCATTGTGCTGAGTTATTAAAGGAAGTTCTACCATATGCCCCATATGCCATTTTTTCAGGGAACTCCTAGGAGTGCAATAGGTATCCTCCTCCACCAACAATCATTAATGGCTACCTTTTAGCAGAGGCATACACATGCTTATCCATATGGACCAGGGAGGGAATGCTTAGATAATGTAGTTCCTAAACACCAACATCCTACCTGAAAGGAAGAGGGGGCAGGATGGAAATGAAAATGGTACTGGATTTCCCAGGTGATATTAGTCTCTGGAGTTGTCTCACCAGCAACTTCAAGTTGAAGATGTCAAGAATTTGATCTTCTCTTAAAAGGAGAACTGCTTGACCAAATTAATCTACTAAAAGTCATGATAAAGAGCAGGAAGGGACTTGGATATGGCATTCATTATTAGTATGAGCTATTTGGAGCACATGGGTCACTGGGAAGGAAGAGGAACCTCATTTGTGTTCTCTTTCCAATAAGGGGATTCTGGGGAGAAACAAGTACCCTCAGGCTGAATGGGGCTCTGGGGAATTAAAGACCAGCTCCCTTGAGTGTGTGGAAGTTGTCCATTTGGAAGCCAGAAATGCTTTCACTTTCTGAGAACACAAAGGAGTAATGCTATGTATGGAAAATCTTAGGACCATGGAGTGGGGAGGGATTGAATTAACTGTTTATGAACTATCAAGAATCCTTTATGTTTTCTTTTCTTTCTTTTCTGGTAATGTCACAACTATTAGATTGTAAGCTCCTTGAAAGCTCAGACTAGTTTTTTTTTCCCCTTTCTTTATATCCCCAGTGCTCAGCCCAGTGCCTGGCGCATAGTAGGGGCTTAATAAACGCCAAAAGACTGACCGAGTGCTTCTTGGAAGAGTCTTTTGTGTCTTTTCCATTGACTGTGCAAATAAAGACTATCATGTACTCAATATTAGCATTTTTTAAGTGATTGTATGAGATCCAGGAGGAAAGACTTTTCTGCCCACATCTTTGGAGACAAGGACATGAACTCTCTTCAGGAATTTCCCAGAGTAGGCCCTGGGTAGGAATAAGATGAGCCAAAGAGAATGATTTTTTTTTCTTAGCTGACATAAGACCAAAGCAGTCAGTGCTAGGCCATGAGTTACAATCATAATAACTGCCAATACTAAAGACCAAGCAGCTAGGTGACTTAGTGGTTAGAGAGTTAGGTCTAGAGCCAGGAAGCCTCTTTTTCCTGAGGTCAAATCCAACCTCAGACGTTAACTGTGTGACCTTGGGCAAGTCATTTCATTCAACCCGATTTGCCTCACTTTGCTCATGTGTACAATGAGCAGGAGAAGGAAATGGCAAACTACTTCAGTATCTTTACCAAGAAAACCCCAAATGGAGTCACAAAGAGTCAGACATGACTGAAATGAATCGATAACAACAACCTAAAGACCATCGTTGGGTTGACAAAGTGCTGTAATATTCATTATCACATTTGGTCTTCACCCCGTGAGATAGTCACGTAAGCAATATTCCCCTTTTATAGAAGAAAATAGACATAAGTTAACAGAATTGAACTGTAGTATCATTTTATTTAGCACTTTGAGATTTGCAAAGTAATTTCCTCACAAGAACTCTGAGAGACAAGTTAATATAAATATCGTAACCTCCATTTCATACATCAAGAAGCTGAAGCTCTGAGGCCGAGTGACTTGTGCCGGGTCAAACAGAAGCCAAGAATCAGGGTTGGGACTACAGACTATGTCTTCTAACTCCAAACCTAGGGTCCTTTCCACTAAACCAAGCATGCAGGGAAGGGAAGGCAATAAGCGTTTATGTAGTACCTACTCTGCACCAGGCACTGTTTAGCACTTTTTTTAAACAATTATCTCATTTGATCATTTAAACCCCTTTCAATAATAATAACAAAAATACAATGGGAAGTCCCAGAGTAATCTAATATAATACTCATAATATTCCTTAAAACTATTTGCTGCTTAAAATGCCACTAAAGACTTTGTTTGTGGGAACCCGCAAGAGGTTAACAAACCACTAACCAGGAACCACTGAATGAGAGCAAAGTTCTTAATTTACTTCTCAGTGTGCTGCAAGGGCCACTAATCTCATCCACCAATGAGCTCTGACCCCAAAGGGTCCAGGAACAATAGAGCAGAAGCTTCAAAGAGGAAAATGTATACTTGATGTCAGAAAAAATTTCCTAACAATCACAGTTGTCTCTGAGAGGAATGGATGGGCCATCTCGAGAGATCCCATTCCCTGGAAAATCTCCCTGGAGACCTTCAGATGGAACTTAGAATGACCAGTTAGGATCATAGGATCCCATATCTAGACCTGAAAGGGACCTCTGAGGCTACGTAGTGCAACTGCTTCATTTTACACTTGCAGAGCCTGAGGCCCATGAAAGTTAAGTAACTTGCTTATGAGAAAAATATTTTACAGTAAGGTTCCCTGACAAAGGCCTAATTTCTCAAATATATAGGGAACTGAACCAAATTTATAAAAATAAAAGCCATTGCTCAACTGATAAATGGTCACAAACAGGCCGTTTTCAAAAGAAGATATCACAGCTATCAACTGACACATAAAAAATGCTCTAAATCACTGAGGATTGGAGAAATGCAAATTAAAACAATTCTGAGGTACCACCCCATACCTGTTAGATTGGCAGAAGAGGAAAAGGAAAACTGCTGGAGAGGATGCGGAAATATAGGTACAGTAATGCACTAATGGTATAGTTGTGAACTGGTCAAACCATTCTGAGGAACAATTGGAACTATGCCCAAATGTCGATTACACTGTGCATACCATTTGATCCAGTAATATCACTAGTGGGTCTGTATATCAAAGACATCAAAGAAAAGGATCTATATGTACAAAAATATTCATAGCAGGTTTTTGTGTGATGGCTAAAACTGGAAATTAAAGGGAACCTCATCAGTTGGGGAATGGCTGAACAAGTTGTGGTATATGAATGTGATGGAATACTATTGTGGTATAAAACATGACAAGGGAGGTGGTTTCAGAAAACTCCGGGAAGACATATGAATTAATGCAAAGTAAAGACTTATATGAATTAATGCAAAGTGAAGTGAGCAAAACCAGGAGAACATTATACATTGTATAATATTCAATTTTTAACAATGATCAACTGTGAAAGACTTAACTGCTTTCAATACAATGACCCACAATTTCAGATGACTCATAACAAAAAATGCCATCCACCACCAGAGAGAGAGCAGATAAACTCTGATTGCAGATTAAAACATTGTTTTCCACTTTTTTTGCAACCTGACTAGTATAGAAATACATTTCACATGACTTCACATGTATAATGGGCATCACAAAACTTGCCTTCTCAATGGGTGGGGAAAGAGCCAGAGGAGGGAATTTAGAACCCAAAGTTTTGGTTTTTTAATGAATATTTAAAAAATTAAATTTTAATTTTAAAAAAAGTAATTTGCTCATGGTCACACAGGTAGTAAGCATTATCCAACCCATTCCTTCCTGGTATGAGCTGAATTCATTGTTGCCTTAAGAGCTTGTATGAGATCTAGAAGGAAAGGCTTTTTATCCACATCTTTGAAGACTCAGACATGAACTCAATTCATGAATTTCTTAGAGTAAGCCCTGAGTAGGAACAATCTGAGTCAAAAAGAATGATTTTTTTTTAGAGTAACTCTCAAAACTAAACCTGGTTGATATGAGACCAAAGTTAGGTAATGGGTTACAATAATGATGACAGACAGCAACTAAAGGCCTACATAAGACTGACTGTGCTGTGGTAGGCAGTAAGAATACAAAAAGGGATATCTACAGCTCCTTCCAGCAGTGTACTGATAATACTTAACAAGTGACTCAGGCTGGGGAATGTAATCAAGACATACTTTTAAATTTAATATGCATTATTGACATTCTCTCTAACACTTTCTGAAGTCTAGACAAACAACAAAACCATAAACCAAGCCCAGATTTATAGTACTGGCTGATGTCCACGGTATAAAAGCTCACAATGAAAATTTAACCATCAGCTGCCCCCTTGTTCCTATCCCACAAAGCCTATGGTCTAATGAGCACTTCTTAAACTGTGGGTTGTGACCCTATGTGGGATTTCAAAAAATTTGGCAACAGTAAAATGTTTCTGAACATGTAATGACCAAAAATTAATTAAAAATCAAATACATAATGAATCCACAGGGTTTCTGGCAGTGTTTGCCCATGTTGCATTGTACAACCTCACTTCAGCCTTAGTTCAGAACACACAGCATGTGCACTTTGCACTGCACATGCCCTCAGGCCACACAATGCCAATGCTGCCAAAGCAAAGAAGTAAAAAGGGGTCTTGAGTGGAAAAAGTTTAAGAAGCCCTGGTCTAAATGAAGAAATAGACCATGAGAACAATGAGAGAAAAAGTGGTATCATGTTAACCATGGTTGCAAGAGAAATTGAGAGAAAGGAGATATCGACATGGGCTAGAATAGTCAGAAGAAACTTCTGAGAACAGTAAGACCTTAAAGGATGGATAGGATTTGGAGATAAAGGGAAAAACAACTGAGGAAAAGGTTCAGAGGCAGGAATGCATATGACAGATGTGCTTCATTGGAGATCTGCCTCTGGAGCAAAGGACACAGAATATCTTAGGGGTAAAAAATGTGTTTTCTTTTTTGTTGTTTACTTAGCGATTCACAACAACATTTAACATTTTGAAAATCAAGAAGTCAACATTTCTAAATGTATAGCCACGAAAGGGATACCTTTCCTAAGCAGAAGCAGTTTTATGGAGTACTAGACAGAGCACTGGCCCTGGAGTCTGGAGATCTGGATTCTAGTTAAGGTCTCCACATTTAGGATCATAAGATGGAGTTGGAAACCAAAAGGACCTTAGAGGTCATCTAAAATCTTCATTTTATAGATGGGAATACCAAAACTGAGAGAAATTTAGTGACCTGACCAGAGTCACACTTTGTAAAATCATAAAAGTCACACTTTTAGGAAAATGGCAAAGATGAGATTTGAACTTGGGTCTTATGACTCCAAATTCAGTACCCTTTCCACCACAATAACTCTCACTAGCAATGTGACCTTGTGCAAGTCATTTCATCTCAAAGTCTCATTTTCTTCATCCAGCTGTAACATGACCCAGCACCCCAAGGTCTGAACTTATCCATGCTAGGTAAGGGGCTCTGATCTTAAAGCAGGAGTATGGAATGTCCCTCAAAAGAATTTTAAGACTTTCTTTTCTTTGACTCATTTTACCCCGAGCCAGAAAAGGGCAAATCCAAGCATTTTCTCTAGGAATCTCAGGATATATGTGGGGTCTAAGTCTCCACCAATATGACCTAAAGGACCCTGGCTCCCATGGAAGTACCACCCTCCACCCCCAGTGCTAATTGGAGGAAAAAGTGTTGTAACACTGTAATAGCCATTTAAATGGAGAGATCTTTCTCATTCATTAATAGGCCCATGAGACCTACTTAAATCACCTGATAGCCTAAATCACATGTGGTGGGAGGAGCTTGTTGAACAGGTAGAACAGGAAGGGTGGAACAGAACTGGGAGGAAGTGAATGAGACCAGTCAGGGCAGAGAAAGAAGATGCAGCCCAGCCAGCAAGCACAGCAAGGCTCATGAGTGTTTGCCTGTGAGAAGGCATGGAGGGGGCAGAAGGGGAGGGGAGCCTGGGAATGCCTTTGTCCTCCACAGTGCTAATGTATTATTGATTTCTTGGCTACTATGACTGATTTGACTTTCTGGTGTTGGGATTTGGCTTGCTGGTGTCTGAATAAATGTTTTTCTTCTGTCTTCCATATGGAAGGTCTTTTATACTCTACAATTCAGAACTATGTCAGCATATTCATAGCCATCCTCAGTGCTGTGAATATTGCCTGAGCTATACAAACCCCCAAAACACTAAGCAAACAGTGTTATTATGCCTACAAAATAATCCACTGATAGAAAACTATGAACGTCACTAATATAAGACCCATACCACTTCTGCGTATTTAAGCAAATTTTACCCTTTGGAGGCACAACAAATCCCCTTTCTGTGTTTACTCTTTCCTTTCTCCAAAATATTTTTAGGCTCCAATTTCCAAAAGCTTGGCTAAGTGATTTTACGTGGCATTTCACAGCATGGTCAAGCAATAGCAAATAGCACCTTGTAGTTCACCTGCTGGTGGCTTTAAAAGAAATGAAAATATAAAATGATTACCTTTAGTCAGCTGAATGAGCATGGGACAAATGACTGTGCAACCTGAATGTGGCCCTGGCCCTCCCGTTCATCCATTGGCAAAGAACAGTAGTGTGTCCTTCAAAAGCAGTTCCCAGCTGCTTTTAGACCCTGAAGGCAGCCTCCTGCGTACCAGAAAACTGTGCTTGATCATTCTGGGGAGGTCAGAGAAAGATCATCAACAGTAACAAGTACAAAATGAGGGAAATTAAATAAACAGATATTAATTCATGTCCGTTTACACAAACAATAATAATAAAGCATTTTCTAAGCACTCACTAAAAGGGTCAGTATTTTATGTTGGGAAAAAAGAGAAAGGAAAGAGAAAATAATCATTGATTGGAGCTGACACTGAGCAAGACCTCTCCACCACCATATTAATACCCCATTATCTGCTTCATGTATCACAGATCTTGAGCTAGAAGAGATTTCAGAATCCTTCTAGTCCACCTTCCTCATTTTACAGGTGAAGGAACTGAGGTCCAGGGAGGTGAAGTGATTTGCCCAAGGTCATAGAGGTAATAAACATCAGCAGAAGGATTTGAACTCAAGTCTTCTGGATACAGAGACTAGGGCTATTTCCATCATAGCTTCCCTCCTCTGGAACTAAAATAAAATGGCTTCTTCTATTAATTACTTTTGCTTCCAAATAGTCCCTTTTCCTTATAATCTCATGGATTAACTCAGGAATAAATTCAAGAGCGGATAGAGGGCTGGCCTTAAAGGAAACATAGGTTTGTTCCAGTATGCTTTTAGCACATACCTACTGTGGGAGTGTGGGCAAATCATTTAACCCCTCAAGGCCCCCCCAGGCAATTCTCTAAGACTGAAAATTACATACTATCTCATCTGTGCTGCAGGTAAGCAAAGATCATTTCCACCATCATAATCATAAGTCCCAAAAGAAGAAAAAATTCAAAAATGTCATTAGTATGAAATGTTGTTTCAAGTAAGTTCAATAACAATGAGAGATCTGTGTGTATGTATATATGTATTTCGTATATGTGTGTATGTAGTATATTTATATATGTATATACACACACATATATGAAAATAACCCCAGATAGCAAAGATGCTAAATGATAGGAAAACTCATCGTTGAAGAAATTATGAAAAGGTACATACACCAATTCATGGCAGGTGTTGCTATGAATTGGTCTAACCATGCAGGGGAAAAAAGTGGAAGTTGAAAGAAAAATTCGTCATTCACACTTTGACCTCAGAACTATTGAGACTATATCCCAAAGAGGTTATTAACGTAAAAGAAAGACTTAGATGTACAAATATGTCCATAGCAGCACTATTTGTAATAACAAAAACCTGGGAACCAAATGTGTGCCAGACAATTGGGGAATGACTAAACCAATTAAAGCATATTCATATTATGGAAAATTACTGTAAGGAAAAGCAAATATGAAGAATTCAGACTCCTATGAAGAGATACAGAACTTGGAAATCAGAAGCCTAGAAAAATACCAAGACAGCACTAGAAAGTCCAGATGGAAGTGCAATAAAACTCAAGTCAATTAAAGCCCTCACCACCAAAATTAAAGGACATTTCTCTCCTTCCTGTTAATAATCAAAAAGTTGTTTCTCAGGCCATTTGTACTTTGGCTTCTTTGGAATTATCTGTGGTATCATAAGGGCAATAGACCATAGTGGACAAAGAGCTAGTCTAGGAGTCAAAAAGACCAGAGTTCAGTGCCCATTTCTGATACATCCTGGCTGCGTGACTGGATAAATCTTTTAATTTCTCAGTGCCCAAAGTAATTCCCTAAGACTAGAAAGCTGCACAGTAGGTGCTGATCTGCATTGCTAAAGAAATTTTCCTCACAGGAGATCCCTATCCAATAAAATCACAGGACTGATGAGAAAAAGAAAAGTCCCTTGTTTAGAACAAAAGTACATCAAAAAATTTATTTTAATAATAAAAATAAAGCAGATTCAAGTCCTGTCCCAACCTCTACCATATCCCAGATTTATACAATATCAATTTTTTATCCACAGTGTCATTATTATCATCTTTCCCCCTCATTTTGTCCAATTATTATCTATGTGTAAAAATTAGATGGGCTTGGGGTGGCTAGGTGACCCAATGGATAAAACACTGGCCATAGAGTCAGGAAGACTTGAGTTCAAATCTTGCCTTAGACACTTACTAGCTACGTGACCCTGGGAAAGACTTAATTCTGATTGTCCTGCTCCAAAAAAAATTTTTAATTAAAAAAAAAATGTGCAGGTTCTACAAGTCAATGAGTCTTTGCGTTCCTCTGATAATTCTGGGTAAAGAGTGTTCTGTGTTTTCTACTGGCCCCTGCAATTCTCATTTGGAAAGGTTTACCAGATTTTTCTAAATGCTGGCTCAATTCACGATCTCTTCCCTCAAAGTGTGATAGGAGAGAAAAAAAACAAAAGAAAAATCAGGAAGGTCTCAATTAAAAAAGGGAGTGAAGTTGAAAGCAGAATATGAATAGAAATCACAGGTACCCTATAGCACCTGTAAGGAAAGGAAGGAAAAGGAGAAGGGAATAAGCATTTATATGACACCCACTATGTGCTGGGCCCCATGCTAAGCACTTAACAGAGATCATTTCACTTGAATCTCACAACAATCCTGCAAAGTAAGTGCTCTTATTATCCCCATTTTACAGTTGAGGAAACAGACAAACAAAGGTTAAATGACCTGTCAGGGTCACATAGCTATTAAGTATCTGAGGCTGGATTTGAATTTAGGTCTTCCTGACTCCTGGCCCTGCCCTCTGTGCACTGTGCCATCAGTGACAGCTGCCTCTGGTGTCTACAAAATTCACATTGGTGGGGGCCTTTTCTTGTCTTTCAGCTGTCCCCTAGAAATGGCCAGTTCCTTTCCCTGCTAGCTTTACTACAGCCTTCTGGCTTTACTACAATCTCGTGGTCTTTACTGCATGCCCTAAGATAGTAAAATCATGATCCTGCCATGCCAGAACACTGACAGGAGCCAGGAAAGGTGCTCTGACTTCAAGGATTCCTTCTCTGTAAGCAACGCAGAAAATCTAAGTGGTTTGTGATGGAGACTGCCAGGCAGTGGAGCTTAGAGGTCTGTGGCCAACCTGGCAGCAGCCTCTGGATGCCTGGGTCAGGGCCAGAAAAGCATCCCCTGTTCCCTCTCTTTCACATCAAGCTTGGGGCCTGCAAGCCCACTTTCTAGATGAGAGGGCCAAGTACATTTAAATGTCTCCTCGGTCAGGAACAGGAAAGCTAAGCATTATAGCAAATGGACCTACATAACCATTCTTCTGAGGGAAATTACTATTGATCCCACAGCTCTCCCTCCATGCTGTTTCATAGGAACAGCCAACTACCAATCTGTGTGCCAGCCAGGCTCAAACATAGCTCTGCTGTTTCTGAAACAGATGGCCAGATCAACACCCTCTGGCTGCCAATCCCTCCCTAGGAAGTGAGGAGCTCAAACAGAGATTTGCGTCATGCCTGCTTCCTATTCCTCATGGGCTTCTGGGTCAGAGGTTACACAAACCACGTACAATGAAAATTTATGCAGAATGACCAGTTTCCCAAGTCCCAAATGACGGTCCATATTCTAAGAAGTTATCAATAAATGAAATTTCCATATGATTAAAGCAGGCAATCTGCCCATTGAAGTCCCCTGAATCTGGATTTGTCCTATATCTCCTGCTTCCTATGAAAGCAGTCAAGTGATCTACCAGATAGTGCTGGGTCTAGAGTAAGGAAGACCTAGTTCAAATTCAGCATCAGACAATTACCAGCTATGTAAGTAACCCTGCACAAGTTACCTAACCTCTGTTGGCTTCTAAACGTCATCTACCTCCAGGGTTGTTATGAGGACCGAGTGAGATCATATTTATAAAGCACTTAGCACAGTGCCTGAAACATAGTAGGCATAGAACATATTATATACATGTAATATAAATGCTTATTGGCTCCCTCCGTCCCTATACTAACTTTGAGCCCTAATTCATTCTTCTTCAATTCAGTTCTGTGCCAGGTACTGAGCACAGAAAGACAGAAATGAAACAGTTCCTATCCCTCAGTAGAATGAAGTTTCTAAGAGGAAACTACCCACACAGATATATACACATATATTATTTGTAACCATCATCTGCAATAATACACAGGTATGATATCTGTAATAATCACTTGTAATAATACACAAGTGTATTTGTAAAATGCTCAGCACAGTGCCTGGCACATAGTAGGTGCTATATAAATATGCTTATCATTATTATTATATAAATTCTATTTGGGAAAACCAGTCATACAGATAAATTGATCCAAAATAAATACAAGGCAAGAGGCATCAAAAAGGTGTCATAGAGCAAACTAAACACACTTTTGAAGGTGTCTAGAAGGCAGAGATGAGGAGAAGGAGAACATAATGTCACGGCAGGCAGCCTGCAAAGAGGGACGAAATTGGGAGAAGTCACTGTGTGCAAGGAGCCCAGTTTGGCTGCAACACAGCATGAGTAAAGGGGAGCAATATGAAATAAGTCTGGACACCGGGGACAGATCAGGAAGGTCTCAATCTATAATAGAAGCATAGGTTTGAGGGAGAAACGTGCAGGGAGTGGGAGATGCACTTTGCAGTAAGGAGCAGTACCAGTTTCCACAAGTATCCATAATGGCCACCTCTTTGTGACCCCATTTGGGATTTTCTTGGCAAAGATGCTGGAGTGGTTTGTCATTTCCTTCTCCAGTTCATTTTACAGATGAAGAAACGGAGGCAGACAGGGTTAAGTGACTTGCCCAGGGTCACACAGCTAGCAAGTGTCTGAGACTGGATTTGAACTCAAGAAGATGAGTCTTTCTGAGTCTATGCTCTATCCACTGTGCCACCTAGCAGCCCTAGCCTTCCTGTCAGAGTCTCCTATATCCTGGGTCATCTCCAGTCCTCCTGATGAATATCTGGTCACTGGATTCAGATGGCTCCGGAGGAGAAGTGAAGCTGATAACCTTGCACAGCCCTCCCTCACTTGAAACAAAGTCAAGTGCAAGTCATGTCATCATTTCTCTGATGGCATGGTCTTCTTCGGTAATGAAGGATGAACACAATTATGTACATAAAACACATTTATGGAATTTCCTCTGAGCTTCCCACCCCACTCCTCAACTTACATCTACATTCATAGGTTTACACTCCAAGGGTGGCTGTTCCTGTTGGATTTTAGACCCTTTGGATCTGGGCTCCTATGGTTCAGGGGCTTCTACCTCTGTGCATCCTCTTAACATTTAGCTAGTAGCATAACAAAGGTATTTACTAAGGTGGCATATGGGGCACCTAGGTGACCCAAGGGATAGAGCACTGGGCTTAGAATCAGGAAGAGTCATCTTCCCAAGGACAAATCCAGCCTCAGACCCTTACTACCTGTGTGATCCTGAGCAAGTCACTTAACCCTGTTTGCCTCAGTTTCCCCATCTGTAAAATGAGCTGGAGAAGGAAATGGTAAACCACTCCAGAGTCTCTGCCAAGAAAATCCCAAAATGGGGTCATGGAGAGACTGAAACAACTGAACAATGACAAGATGACATCTTAAAAACAGTAACTATAAAACATGTCCCCCACAAATCTGGGTCACATACTCCCACAAATACACACAGCATCCATAAGAAGAGTGGGCACAGAGTACAGTAGCAATGTGGCCAAGGCAACTCACAACTGTGATACTACAGGGATTTCCCTGTCCTTTCTTTTCTTGTGCTGTCTCTCACTGATTCCATCAGAGAATAAAGTCTCTATTGGATAAGTTGATCTGCTAGGCTGTCAGGGTCTGCTCCTCACAAGACACAGCAATTCTCACCCATCCACAGTCAGACCTCTTCTTCTTGCCTGGTCTCATGCCTCACCGCTGCTTCTGTCCTCAGGTGACTGACTCTGTATCCATGTCTATGTGGAGTGTGTCTCTCCTCCCTCTTGAATTCTTTCAAACTGATTCTCCAACTGCTTGATGGGATATTTCCTTCGAGGTGAGGAGTTCTGCTACTACATGCTATGGTTTATTTGGAAAGGATGCAGACAAAGCAAGGCAGTCCCCAACCCGTTCAGAGCCACATATTCCACAAAGTGCTCCTAGCCACAAATATGAGGACCCACTATTTAAAAGTCTCCAAGGTATGGCTAGTTTTCAGTCCAGCCAAATCTGTTACCCCTTCATTCAATCAGAGAAAAGTATTCATCCTCCAAAGAGAAATAACAGGGAGCGAACCCATTAACCCATTAACACCTCATCATCTATGATTACAACATGTGACTACATCCATTAAGCTGGGGAAGAGGGAATACTTAACACTCCTCTGGTTCTATGAGGATGAGCTCACTGGCCCACCATCACTATGACACATTGTTTATTGAATAATGAGGACGGGTTTGCTGACATTCATAAAGCCCATTCCAGCTCTAATTGTTAGGAGATTCTTTCTTCTGTTAAGCCAAAATCTGGCTCCCTATAACTTCTACCCACTGATCATAATTTTCCCTCTGGAGCTCTAAAGAACAAAAAAGTCTATCTCATCTTCCGTATAAAAACCCTTCAAAAAAGATAAAGGTAACTATTATAGCTGCCCTTTGTTTTCTCTTCTAAAGGATTGGTATTCTCATTTCTTACCAGTGATGGACGCTTCAGTAATTTCTGTCTCATTTGCTCACCCTCTTCTGAATGTAGTCCCTGTGTATAACTCACCTAAAACTGACCCCCATGCTCCAGATGTGCTCAGACCAATGCAGAGTACAAGGTAACCATTACCTCTCTTGTTCTGGAAACAGACAGTCCTGTTCTCCCAGGAGCCACATCACACTGTTATTTCATATGGAGCTTACGACCAAAAGCAGACCTTTGTAAGACTGCTGCCTGTTAGGACCGCATTCTGGGACAAGAGAATGGAGACTTTCCTCAGTGAGAAGCCAGACTGGCCACGTCCGATGTATCCTTTTGGCCTGTAGGGCCAGGGCCTTTCCAATTAAAGCTAATCCACCAAACCAGTGTGCAATAATTGGCTAAATGGCTAACTAGCAGTATGAAGAAAACATATCTACGGGGTACAGAAAAATAAAAATATTTCAGAGAGGCATTTTTCTCAGAATAAGATGATAAAGGGGATGGTTTCAGAAAAACCTAGGGAGATTAATATGAACTGATGCAAAATGAAGGAAGAAGTACCCAGAACACTGTACACAGTAACAGCACCCTTGTAATGATGATCAGCTGTGAAAGACTTAGCTACTCTGATCAAGACGATGATCCAAGACAACTCCAAAGGACCCATGATGAAGATGCTCTCCTCCCTCAGACAGACTGAAGGGATTGAAGAGTAGATTGAGGCATCTTTTCTTTCACTTTGTTTATTCCCTTTTTTTTTTTTGCAACAAGACTAAAATGGAAATGTTTTACATGACTTCATATGTATAAATAGATATTGTATTATTTGCCTTCTCAGTGAGGGGAGGTACAGGTTGGAAGGAGAAAATTCAGAATTGGAAAGGAAAATTAAAAAAAGAATAAGTATGAGAAAATGTCAGATTATTTTGCATAAAGAAGGGCATTCAGACATTTAATTCCATTTGACAAGACATTCATTAAGACTACATTGTGCAAAATACCATGCTAGGTGTTTAGGAATAAAATAAAAGAATGGAATGGCCCCTACCTTTAAGGAGCTTATATACTACTAGCAGGATAGAACATATGGGCAGTTAAGGAAACACAAAGTATATGCAAAACAATATTAAGTGATTTTAAGAGGCCAGCAGTGCAAGGAACTGAGGACTGGGCCCCTGCAGGAGGCGGTGCATGAACTGGCTCTGAAGGATGCTCGAGACTGTAAGAGGTGGAGGTGAGAAGGGAATGCATTCCAAACATAAGAAACCACTTGTGCTTTTGCACAGAGCTGAAAGGCATGTCAGCACAATTCAAAGTGTCTCTCTGGACTGTTCAGGAGTGGCTTTCCTTCTTGTTAAGGCACTCTCCTGCACCCCATAGGAAACCTATCATCTGGTGAGAGAATCTGCTAGACCAGAACAAGGCTAAGATTGTACTTTCTGCTCCAAACCACCTTCTTCTTTATGTCAAATATCACATACAGTTCAAGCTAATGACCTGTACTGCCCCTGCCTTTGGGGAAAAAAAAAAGCCTTCACCTTAAAGTCTGTCTTTTGGCTAGAAGCAGACATTCCTCAAGGGAGTGTGAAGTGAGGCCCTGCCTATACCATTTCTTTTGTTTTCAAAACATTTTCTCTTTGATTTTTTTTCTTCCTACCTGGTTTCTAGTTCCATGCTTTCTCACTGTAATCTAAACCCTCTTCCTCCACCAAAATGTGGCTCCTTACCCCTTCATGAGGCATCTATGAAAACCCATTCTATTTAGGCTTCAATTCAATTAAAAAATCTGTGGGTTTGACATTCTGCTCTTACACACATGTACGCAGCTCCCACTGTGAGGAGCATGTGCATATCTATGAAAGAAATCTGGCCTCAAGACTGACTTTCCAAACCAGTCAAGGGAGCTTTGTTTGCAGAGACAGCCTGAACCAATACTGAGGGGTCCCAGAAGACACAGGTCTCACTGACTGCCTAGAAAGAGAGGACTCTAGGAATGGCTGAAAGAATAAATATAAATTAAGATGAGAGCCAGCTGCCAAAATAGCCCAACTGGTGCCTTTGCACCAACCACTAAGGGTCCAGCCCCTCCAGAAATGGGAATCAATTTTCAGAAGCAATGCAGTGTTGCAAGAAATCAGCAGAAAGCTCTACTTGGTGACTCCATGCATCACTGATTTTATGACACTGGTGTATTGACGTGCCAAATCCAGAAAGAAGCAAAGTCATGGGATACTGGGCATCTCTTCCTAAAAATGTTGTGTACAGTGGTGTAAAAGACACTAGACTAGGAGTCAGAAGACCTAGGGTCTAGTCCTAGCTCTATCACAGAAGGCTATGAGAACTAGGATATCAATGAACTTCTCTAAACCTTCACTTCTTCTTCTGTAAAATGGGCATAATATCATAATGCCTACTTCCTAGTGTTCTAGTAATGATAATGAGATGTAAATGCATATAATCTCTTTGCAAAGAATAAAATTACAGGCAAAAGGTATTACCATTATTCATTGTTCAATAGTAGGTTTATTTACACTGTGCTACAAAAAGAAAAGTTTGATCTAGGTATATGAATCCTTTCCATATGACACAATGACAAAACCCCTAAATTTGAAGCCACAGTATTTGGTTTCAGTCTCATCTCTGTTACCAACTAGGTGGTACAGTGGTTGGAGTGTTGGACCTAAAGTTAGGAAGACCCAACTACAGATGTGTACTCTGGGCAAATTACTTAACCTTTCTGATATGGCTTCCTAATGCTGCTCGCAGAGGCATAAGAGTTGAGCCCAAGGAAATGGTGACCCCAGAAACATATCTGGGACAGAGAGTAGACATATGTTCTATTCCAATGTCCCTCGACTTTCTCCCCAGCACCCATTTCCCCCAGCATCAGCTCTCTTTCCTCTACCCAGAATGTTTTCGAATCTCTGTTCCATCACTAGTGATCCCTGGGACTAATGATGGAAGGCCCTGAAACTCTGACCTGGTCATTGGACATATAGGAATGAGTAGACATTAAATTCTGAAGATCATATGTTCCAGAGCTGTAAGAGACTTCAGATATCACCTAGTTTAGGGGTTCTATACCTGGGATCTATGAACTAGTATTTTTAAATATTTTACTAGCAGCATTTTAATTGAATTGATATTTTTAGTAATCATATGTTTTATTTTATGCATTTAAAAACATTACTCTGAAAAGGTCTATACATTTCATCAGACTGACAAAGAAATCTTTATAATCATACAAAAAAAATTAATTCCTGATCTAATCCAAACCTTTCTTTTATAGATGAGGAAAATGGGCCCATAGAAACTGAGTGACTTTAAATTCAAAAAACTTTATTAAACATACAGTATGTTCAGTCCTGTGGTTTCTGCCTTCAAGACTGGGAATAGGGTAGAATTTACCCACATAGATAATGAGAATAAGGATGTGAAACCATAGCCTTTGGCCCTATATTCCACCATGCTATTTGTGTCTATTATACCATTAAAAACAAATTTTCCAGACTGAAATGGTTTTTTTGTTTATTTTTGGCAGCTGGTACTCTTTGGGTTTAGGGGTTGTTTTAAAAAATCTAGGAATTGCTAAAAATTTCTCTAACCCTAAGATAAGTCATCAGTCCTTATGCCTGGCTCTCTAAAGTTGCTTAAGAAAGTCATAAAACTCTGAATGTACACTACAAATGTATGTTCTCTTAACTTGGCTGGATCCGTACTTATTCTGTTGACTCCTTATCAAATTCCCCACAGCAGTTCTTGACTCTTGACTCTCAGCTGAAGCCCCCAATCCCACCACCGCCCTCTCATTTCCCAAATGATCTTACCTTTCACTTCCCTTAGAACAACAATGATGATGTCTGGTATGAATTCCCTGTAATGTTAAGCCAACTTGAAGACCTTTCCTACCCCTTAACAGGCCCATGTGACCTGCTTTGGGCTCTGGCCCTGCCCACAACCTGAGTCACATGGAGCTGAGGGTAGGAGGAGCTTGCCAAATGAGTGGAGCAGAAAGGGTCGAGCTGAGAGAGAGCAGGCAGAGCAGAACAGAGCAGCTAGTATGAGTGAGAGGGAGTGATTTTGCCTAAGGGAGCTTGCTTGTGGGAAGGGGTTGTGCTCCCTGCATTGATAATGTGTATAGATTTCTTTGTTACTATGATGGATTTGGTTTTCTGATATCTGAATAAATATTTTGGTTTTATTTTTGAGGAAGAGAGTTTATATTTTGCAAATTTACCCTGGAAATATGCATGCATATCCATAGTAGTTGCTGTGGGTATCACAACGGCTTTAAATTCCCTCAGCTTCTCTCTTCTACACATCAAAATCTTTCTGTATATGCACCCTTCTAAACATGTTTCTGAAAAAGTGACATCTCTTTCTTTCTAGGGTTAATTTATCCTTCCAGTTGTATTAACTCTTTAATTTCATCCCTTCTACCTTCTTCAGTACCTCTTTTGAAAAGTTATCCTGGGGGCGGAGCCTAGATGGCAGAGTAGGAAGATAGACCTGCTCTAGCTCTCCCCTGCCATAGCCCATAAAATACCTGTAAAAAATTACTCTACACAAATTCTAGAGCAGCAGAAGCCACAAAATGACAGAGTAAAAGAGATTTCCAGCCAAAGATAGCCTGGAAGGCTGACAGGAAAGGTCTATCACACTGAGCTCAGAGTGGAGCACATCCCAGTCTTGGCTTCGTGGCACAGCATGGACAGGACTGGAGCAGACTTGAGGGAGCAGAATCACGGGTAGCAGCTGTGGTTCCCAGATTTCTCAACCCACAAACTCCAAAGACAGCTTCAAAGGTCAGTAAGATAGCTCTTTCACCTGGGTGAGAGGGGTGTGAGCTCTGGCCCCAGCTCCAGCCCCAGCCTCAGAGCAGCAGCAGCCAGTAAGACAGCAGCATTCACTTTTGGAGCCCTTCACCTAAAGACCCTGGGGGAATTGAGTGCTGCTGATCTGGATCTCAGTTCTGAGTGGCAGTCCTGGGGTGAAGAGGAGTGTTGGCGTAATGGAGCTGGTGGTGGCTGTAGAGAGCTACTCTCAGATCCTGGGCAGAAAAGAGTGCTTGTGATTGCTCACAGACCAGAGAGCAGATCAGGAGAGGAGTAAACTCCTCTTCCTTGATTGTGCTACCTTGGAGGAACTGAGAACTTACAGGTCCCTAGAGTATACCCTCCACTTGACAAAGGACTCAAAGGTCAAGTAACTGGCTGAGAAAATGCCCCAAAAGGGGAAAAAATAAGACTATAGAAAGTTACTTTTCCAGTGAAAAGGTATTTTTTTCCATCATTTCAGATGAGGAAGAACAAAGCACACCATCAGACAAAGACATCAAAGTCAAGGCTTCTATATTCAAAACCTCCAAAAAAAATACACCATGGTCTCAGGCCATGGAAGAGCTCAAAAAGAATTTTGAACATCAAGTAAGAGAAGTAGAGGAAAAATTGGGAAGAGAAATGAGAGCAATGCAAGAAAATCATGAAAAGCAAATCAACAGTTTGCTGAAGAAGACCCAAAAAATGCTGAACAAAATAACACCACTAAAAATAGACTAACCCAAATGGCAAAAGAGGTCCAAAAAATTAATGAGGAGAAGAATGGTTTAAAAAGCAGAATGGGCCAAATGGAAAAGGAAGTCAAAAAGCTCATGGAAAAAACTAGTTCCCTAAAAATTAGAATGGAGCAGATGGAAGCTAATGACTTTGTGAGAAACCAAGAAATTATTAAAAAAAAAAAAAAAAGAGGAAGAAACTTAAAAATAGCAGGCAATGCGAAATATCTCATTGTCTAAACAACTGACCTGGAAAATAGATGCAGGAGAGACAATTTAAAAATTTTTGGTCTACCTGAAAACCACGATCAAAAAAAGAACCTAGATATCATCTTCCAAGAAATTATCAAGGAAAACTGCCCTGATAGTCTAGAATCAGAGAGTAAAATAAAAATGGAAAGAATTCACTGATCACCTCCTGAAAGAGATCCAAAAAGGAAAACTCCTAAGAATATTGTAGCCAAATTCCAGAGTTCCCAGGTCAAGGAGAAAATATTACAAGCAGCCAGAATGAAACAATTCAAGTATTGTGGAAATACAATCAGGATAAGATGGGATTTAGCAGCTTCTACACTAAGGGATCAAAGGGCTTGGAATATGATATTCCAGAGGTCAAAGGAGACAAAATTAAAACCAAGAGTCAGCTACTCAGCAAATCTGAGTATAATACTTCAGGGGGAAAAAATGGAATTTCAGTGAAATAGAGGACTTTCAAGCATTCTTGTTGAAAAGACCAGAGCTGGATAGAAAATTTGACTTTCAAATGCAAGAATCAAGAGAAACATGAAAAGGTAAAGAGGAAAGAGAAGACTTAAGGAACTCATTAATTTGAACTGTTTACATTCCTACATGGAAAGATGTTATTTGTAACTTATGAGATCTTTTTCAGTATTAGGGTAGTTAGAGGGAAAATATATATGTAGATGTGTATGGGTATGTAGGTATGTATATGTACATGTGTGTATGTGTGTATATATATACACATATACGTATATATACATATATTTGTGTGTGTGTGTGTGTATATATATATACACACATAGACAGAGGGCACAGGGTGGACTGAATATGAAGGGAGAATACCTAAAAAAATAAAATTTACTGTGGAATAGAATGTACTAGGAGTAAGAGAAAGGGAGAGGTAGAATATAGCAAATCATCTTGCATTAAAGAGGAAAGAAAGAGCTTTTACAATGGAGGGGAAGAAGGAGGAAATGAAAGGAAACAATTGAGCCTTACTCTCATGGGATTTGGCTTAAGGAGGTAATAACACATACTCAATTGGATGTGGAAATCTACTTTACCCTGCAGGAAGGCAAGGGGGAAGGGGATAAGAGGGAAGATAATAGAAGGGACAGCAAATTGGGGGAAGGGATAATCAGAAACAAACACCATTGTGGGAGAACAGGTCAAGGGAGAGAATGGAATAAATGGAGGGTAGGATAGGACAGAGGGAAATGTGGTTAGTCTTTTACAACATAACTATTATGGAAGTGCTTTGCATTGTTACACATGCATGACCTGTATTGAATTGCTTGTTTTCTCAATGATGGTGAGTGGGAAGGGAGGGAGAGAATATGGAACTCAAAGCTTTAAGAATGAATGTTAAAAATTGTTTTAGCATGCAACTGGGAGTTAAACTATACAGGCAATGGAGTATAGAAATCTATTTTGCCCTACAGGAAAATAGAAGGGAAGGGAGATGGAAGAAGGGTGGGTAATAGAAGGGAGGATAGACTGGAGAAAGGGGTGGATGGAGTGCATGCTGTCCTGGGAGAGATGGGGAGAAAATTTTGAAATCAAATTCTTGTGGAAGTGAATGTTAAGAACTGAAAAAAAAATAAATTATATATAAGATTCAAAAAACAAGAAATGAAAAGTTACCCTATAGCTCTCTGGAATCTTCAGTTTCTCCCTCTCTTCTGGTTGGTTCCATTTCCTCTGCCTACGAACATGTTCAGGTCTCCCCATCCCTCAAAATAAATAAACAAAGAAAACAAAAAATTCCATTACTCCCTCAAAAGTATGACCCTTTCTCCTTCCATTTCCTACCACACTTCTTCAAAAAAAAACAGCCTAAAATCAATGCAAGTACATCCTTGCCATCCACTCCTGAACCCTCCCTCCATCTGCTTTCTTTTCTCCTCAGTACCTGTTGAACATAAGTGCTTTTTCAGAGTCATCAATGATTTCTTAATCACCAAATCCAATGGCCTTGTCTCAGTCTTAATCCACCTTACCATGTCTGCAGTATTTGACACTAATCCACTCCAAGTCCCTTCTTCCTGAAATTATCCTACCCCTTGGCTTCCATGACACAGCACTTAGTTGATCTTCCTCCAACCTCTCTGACTTCTTTTCCATTTCCTAAACAATTCTCTTCCTCCTACCATTCCACCTTGGTTAGTGACACTTCCCAAGGCTCTATACCTGGCCTTAATTTCTCTTTCTACATTCTCTCTATCTTTAATAACCTCTATGTAGATGACTCCCTAAGATTTACTTCTAGATCTAACCTCTATCCCACTCTAGGCCTACATATCCAGTTGCCTGACTCCATTTGGATGTCCCACCAGCCTTCAAGCTCAACATGCCCCAAATCAAACTTATCATCTATCCTCTCCCTAAACCAGATCCTCCTCTGGACTTCTCTGTTTTTTCCAACCATTTCATCAGTCAGACATCTTTGACTCCTAACTATACCTCATCCTTCACATCTGATCAGTTGCCAAGTCCTGTCAATTCCATCTCTACCAATATCTGTCACATCCATCTCATCTTTACCATTCTCATTGCCATACTCATGTATGCCCTCATTACTTTCACAACTGTAAGATGTAACTTGTCTCCTTGCCTCCTGTCTCTCCCTGTAGAGCTCACATTTTAATAGTGGAGACAACATGAAAATTGCTATGTACATACAAGGTATATACAGCATAATTGGATAGTAATCTCAGAAGGAAGACACCAGTCAGATGTGGGAGACAGGAAAGGGAGACATACCGGGAAAAGCCTTTTGAAAGTGGGATTTGAACAGAGTCTGGAAGGAATTTCAGAGGTGAAAATGAGGAAAGAGAGCAACCCAGGCATGAAGGATAGCCTGGAAAAGGGCACAGCATAGGGTGATGAAGTGTTGTACAAGAAACAGCAAATATTCCAATATAGACAGAGCATAGCATTCATGGAGGGGAGTGAAGTACAAAATGGCATAAAAGGATAAAGCCACATTTGAAGGGCTTTAAAAGCCAGAAAGAGAATTTTACATTTCATCTTGGAGGTAATGAGGAGTCACTGAAGTTCATTACGTAGGGGGATAACATGATCAGATTATCAATTTAGGAAAATCATTTATCAGTCAAGTGGAAGATGGATTGGAGTGAAGAAAGATTTGAGGCAGGTTACTAGAACAGTCCAGTTGGGAGGGGATGAAAGCCTATATTAGACTGGTCAAAAGAAATGGATGTTGTGAAAGTAGAAACAAGATTTAACAACAGATTAGATCTGTGGGATGAGTTTGAGTGAGGAATTGAGGATGACACTGAGGTTTCAAGGCTAGTTGACTGGGAAGATGATGATACCCTCAACTGTAATAGGAAAACTGGGCAGAAGGAATAGTTCAAGGGAGAAGATAATGACTTCGGTTTTGAACATATTGAGTTGGAGGTGCCTAAAGCATAACTCTGATCACGTTACTGTCTTACTCAAAAACTTTTTACAGCCTCTCCATTTTCCATAAAATTCAAATATATCAGCCTGTCATTCAATACTCTCTACAAATGGCTCCAACCTATCTTACCAGCCTTATTTAACTCTTGTCCTCTTCACAATCTGTGGTCTAGCCAATACGAATTACTAATCATTGTTATTACATATTCTTCATTTTCCTACCTTCACACTTTTTCTAGAGCTGTTCCTTCAACCCATAATGTCTGTTACCTATTCTTTACTTTTCCTTCTCCATGCCTTTTTTTAATGATGTTTCTTCTACCTGGAACACCCTCTGAACATTCCATTACGTTTAAATCCTACCTATCTCACTTGAGAGGGCAACTAGGTGGAACAATGGATGGAATGCTGGGCCTGGAGTCAAGAAGAGTCACCTTCCTGAGTTCAAATCTGGTCATAGACACTTACTATGTGACCTTGGGTAAGTCATTTAACCCTGTTTGCTTCAAGTTTCCTCATCTGTAAAATGAGCTGGAGAAGGAAATGGCAAACCACTCCAATATCCTTGCCAAGGAAATGCCAAAGGAGATCATGAAGAGTTGGACACGACTGAAAAATATATCTCTTTTGAGATTCAGCTTAATTCTGCCTCCTCTCTAAGCCTTTTCTTGATTATTATAAAACAGACAAAAAAAAAATGTGATCACACAATTCCCCTATCATTCTCTATTTTCTAATAGTACTTTAGTTCAACAAATTCAATTCAACAAACATCTATTAAGTATGTGCTTTCACATTAGGCTACATATTTGCCTCGGACTACACTAAACCATGTAATCCTTGAAAGGAGAAACTATATCCTACTCCTCTTGGTTAACTCCTATACTCTTTAGCACACAGTAAGTCCTCGATAAATATTTGTGGCACTGAACTAAAGAGTACCGTTGTGCCGTTGCCTAAGCTTCCCAGCAACATAATTGCCTTAAAACAAAATCATTAACCCTCAGAACCAAAATAAGAAGAATCACCAAATAAGTTGTTCCAAACAAAATCGTGGTTAAAGAGGGTACTTGCTTTCAAATCCCAATACTTCTACAGCTGACATCTTTTACTAGCTGCGATATCCACTACTCATTACATGATGCCTATCCTGAACCCGTCAGCTACACAGGCCCTCCCTCCAGTAATTACTCTGTGTTTATTTATATTACATTTCATTGTTTCCCCTCAATATAATCTAAGCTCTCTGAAGGCAAGACTTTTGTCTCTGCATCCTCAGAGTCTAGTGCAGCACCAGACAAACAAGGGTCACCTCAGAAATATTTGCTGGAGTAGTACAACATTCACAGCACCCTAGATTTAGAGCTCAAAGCCCTTATAGATCATTCCAATGCCTTCATTTTATAGATGAGAAAATTGATCTTGAGAGAAAAAAGCCTTGCATTTTTTCAAATATGAAAAAGTCCAGATTTGAACACAGATCTTTTTAACTCACTGTCAGTAGTCTTGTCACTGTATGTACCATGTGGCTCCATAGCTCTGCTTGTAAATGGAGGGCAAATCATTCTATATCCCAGGGCCCTACTATCACTCCAAAAACAAAAACCCAACTTTTTGGGGGAGAAGCAATCAGAGTTAAGTGACTTGCCCAGGATCATACAGTTATTAAATGTCTAAGGACACATATGAACTCAAATCATCCTGACTCTAAGGCTAATGCTCAAGTCACTGCCCTATCTAGTTGCCCCCAAAAAGAAAAAACACTTTGTAAAATATGAAAGATCATGGTCAGCCTTGTAGGAGAAAAGAATTAATAAAAAATTATATTTGGAGTCAAAGGTCTTGGATTCAGATCCTAAATTCTGCTATTGTTTGACCTTGAACAAGTCACTTAGTTCCCTTAAGTGTAAAATTGAAGGAGCAGATTAGATGATCTGTTTGGGGCAGTCTACTATTTTCCCTGGCTCTCCTCCTCCCTATCTAACAGCTCCTTCTCTGTCTTTCTTGTTGGATCTTCCTTCAGATCAAACCTTCTAACCTTATATGTCCCTCAGGGTTCAGCTGGGATTCTCTTCTCTTTTCCCTTTCTGCTGCTTATCTTGGTGATCTCAGCAGCTGCCATAGATGGATTTAATTACCATCACTGATGCTTCTCAAAACTATTTCCTGCTCCTCTCTGACCTCCAATCTTTCATCTCCAACTGCCTTTCAAACATCTCAAATTAGATATGCAGTAGACATCTTAAACTCATGATGTCCGAAACAGAACTCATTACCTTTCTCCTAAACCTCCCTAACTCCTACCTTCCCTGTTACTGTAGAGAGAAACACCATCCTCCCAATCCCTCAAAACCTATGAGTCATCCTGGATTCCTCATTATCTCTCATGCCCCATATCCAAACTATTGTCAAGGACTGTCAATTCTACCTTTCTAGCATCTTCTCAATATGCCCTCTTGTTCCCTTCTGACACTGCCACTGATTCGATTTAAGGGGTTCAGGGCCTCCTCAAGGACTAAAGTACAGGAGAGGATAGTCTGGAATGAATTCACAGACTCAAGCATTCTTTAAGTCAAGGTGGCAAAGGTTCGTTGTAATGCCAATATAGTGGACAGAGCTCCTCAAGGAACTTTCATTCCTTAAGGAACTTGAAACTTAACAGGAATGAAGCTTGTACTCCGACCCCATCACCATCACTCCAGTAAAGGCCCTTGTGACCTCATACCTAGATTACTGCAATAACAAGCTCAGTGGGTCTGCCTGCCCCAAGACTCTCCCCACTCCAAACCATCCTCCATTCAGCCACTAAAGTGATTTTCCTGAATAGAATGTCCAAATATGTCATATACCTCCCAACTGTCCACTCAATAAACTCCAGTGGCTCCTTATTGCCTCCAGGAACAAATACAAATGCTGTTTGACATTCAAAGCCCTTTATAACCTGGCCTCCTCCTACCTTTCCAGTCTGCTTATACCTTACTCCCTAACTCACACTTTTCAATCTTGTGACACTGACCTCCTTGTCTGACATTTTCTATGGCTGTCCTCCATGCCTCCTCCTATCCAACTACTGACCTCCGGTATTGTTAATGTATTGTTGCATAATGGAAAGATCTTTCCCATCCATTAATGGTCCATGTGACTTGCTTGAGTCATATGAAAGCCTAAGTCACATGAGTCTGTGATGGGAGGAGCTTGCCCAATGGGTGGGGCAGGAAGGGTGGAACAGAGCTAAGAAGAAGTTGGACACAGCAGTTAGAGCTGAGGGAGACAGAGGAAGCAGGCAGTGAGCTGAGTGTTCCTTTGTGGGAAGGCCCTAGCAGGGGGAAGGCTTGGGGATGATGGTGGCCCCTGCATTGTTACTATACATAGATTTCTTTGTTGCTATGATGGATTTGGCTTTCTGGTATTTAAATAAATGTTTTGGTTCTGTCTTCCATGTGAAGAGTCTGTTATATTTTGCAATTCAGAATTACACCGCATATTCACAGCCACTGTAGGTGCTGTGAATATCAAGTTGGCACTACACCTCCCTGACTTCCTTTAAGTCCCAACATAAATCCTACCTTCTACAGGAAGTCTTCTCCAACTCCTCTTTTAATTATTTAAAGAGTGACCTCCCTCTTTCAATTATTTCCTATTTATGCTATATGTTACCCACATTGTATATGTTTGTTTGCAGATTGTCTGTCCCATAACTTGTTAATTCCTTGAGAGCAGTTACTGTTTTGGCTGTTTTTATACCCCTAGCACTAAGCACAATACCTGGCACATAATAGGCTCTTAATAAATGTGTATCGATTGACTGACTGGAAGGGAGAAGGTGTTTATTGACTCATTTTAGATTTTTTTCATAGCATAAACCCCAAAGTTATCAACCTCCTCCAGTGAGTTCCTGAACAATTAGAATCTGTCTTGTCTCTTCACCATTGCTGCTTATATAGGCCTGGTTGGAAGGCCTCTTTCTCTAAAAACTGCTTGTGTGTACTGTGCTTCTGGAGTCTATGATAAGCCTGTTTCTGAACAGACTGGGCAGCCCTTTCTGAAGATGAATCCACAAGCATCTCTGGGGCCCTGGAAGAAACTCAACCTCTAAGCTGTGATGAGGGGCAGCCCTAGGTCCATGAGGTTTCTGGAGGGAGGAGTAGTCTACTTTGCTCTGAAGGCAGAGAATGATAAAGGTTCTCCTGCTAGACAGATCCCATCCCTTAAGTCCATGACCCCTGGTCCTCCCCCTTTGCAAAAAATGCAGCTGCACCACACAAGTTGTACCTGATCCTATATAGGTGAGGAGAAAGGCCTGTGGAAAACACCATTACTGATAAGTAACTGCTCCTTTCAGGTTTAATGACACGTTGCATCCATCCATAAGCTCTCTCAAAAAAAAAAAAAATCCTCTCCTGGGAGCTTGCCTTGCCTGTAAATAGGAACGACAGCCCCGTTCGAGGAAAGGGGAGAGGGGAGGAGAGGAGGAAGAGGGGGAGGGGGAGGAGAGAGAAAAGGAGAGGGAGGAGGAGTTGCGGTGGCACAGCTAGACTCCGCTGTCTGTGTGTGTGTGTGTGTGTGTGTGTGTGTGTGTGTGTGTGTGTGTGTGTGTGTGTGTGTGAATTAACTAGGGGCAGCAGAGTAAAATCATTACACATGGCATTTATTATGCCATCCAGCCCTCGGAGGAATTCTTCTGGCTCACTTACGTGGCAAATCATGTTCCCGATCGTTCTGGGCAGCGCTCGGGACGCCGGCCTTGCAGTGTCTGGTCCCAGGACCAGGTGTTCAGAGCGCTTCCCGGTCCAACCTCCGTCCTAAGGGGTGCGGGGGTAATAGAGGGCAGCCAGGGAGATGTTATCCCTCCAGGATTGGGGAAGGGGGAAGCCAGAGGGGCAGGGGCAGGAGAAACCACAAGGGAAAAATGAGCCCCCATTCCCCATACTCAAATGGAGAGATGGGGACCGGGGTCCAGCAGAAGCCATTTGGGGGTGGGGGGAGATGGGAGAGAGAGGGTCTCGAGATGGCCTGAGGCGGGTCTGTGGGCGGCGGTGCCCACCCCTCCAGCCCGCCCCGTTTGCATTCCGCCCTCGTCCCCGCGTGTCCCCGCGCGCAGCTGTAATAACCCAAATTACAACGCGAATCTTTCGCTTTTGTGCTCGCCCGGCTGTGGGTGCGGGGAAGCGGCTCTAATAGTCCTCATTAGGGCTGGGGGAGGGGCTGAGGGGGGCAGGGGAGCAGGCAGACTGAACGCCTGTCGTGCGGGGGAGGGCGCGCAGCCCGCTGATGGCTGCTGAGTAATGATTTTTTTTCTAATTGGTGGAGAGCAGCAGCCCTAATGGATGGAGCGTCTCCGCGCGCTGCTTACGCCCTGCACTCGATCAATAAAGGCTCGCTGCGCCTGGCACAGCGGAGCTCCGCCAGTCCTTTGTAATAATGGATGGCTGCAGGTTCCATCAGCCGCTCCCTCCCGCTGACTCAGCCCCGGCCCCCGGGCGCTGCCTGCTCCCCGCGGTGGGGCGGCTTTGGAGTGGGAGCGGGGGGCCCCGGGGGCGGGGGCCGATTCAGGGGGGAGAGGCAGCCCGGGCCGAGCGGCCTCCTCTCCGCCTGACTGCCCCGAAGCCCCACGGCGAGCCGCGAGCTAGCTGCAGCCTCCGAGGACTGGCGCGGGGGTCGCTCCTTAGAGAGCCGGCGGCTTTTGGGGGAGCGGGAGGTCGGAATCAGATGAAAGTCCTGGCTCCCTGCCCCACACAGCCTCCGAGCCCCGAGCACCCTCTTTCCCCGCCGCCTCCCTCCACTTCGTTATCTTGGATGCGGGGTGGGGCGCTGCAGAAAGCCCCCCTTTCCCGGCCCCACCTCCGGGGGACCGTTATCTGTCTAGCCTCCTGTCAGTGTCAGAGGGAAATAAGGCTGGATGAGAGCACGATCCCCTCTTCTTGTACGCACAATTACACACACACACACACACACACACACACACACACACACACCAGGGAGACAAAGGCCATGGCCTTTTTAGCCATCTGTATCTGTATATGTATAGGACATCCTCGCTCCACAACTTACCACCCGTGGTATAATGGAACTCTTGCACAGGGACCCGGGCCCTGCTCCAGAGCTCCCGGCGGGATGTTGGGAAGTCACTTCTTCTCCCGATAAAATGAAAGGGGTGCCCTAGCTGATCTCCGAGGTCCATTATGGCTCTGAAATCCTACGATTACCTTGAACACCTCCCTCTCAGTGCCAAGGATAAGACTAATGGTTTCCCTCCCTGGCCTCAGGGAAAAAGAAGAGATTTTTATTCTGCTTCATGTTTTGAGTGGGTTTAGAGTCTAGGCTAAAGGGGAAGATTGTAGATGGCATGGCTAGGAACTGGGGCCTCGAGAAAGTTGTGGCTTTAGGGCCCAAAGGCAAAGCACTTGAATAACTGAAGGGAGGGGGAGGTGGTGGGGTGACACTACAAAGATTGGGGAGGAGAGTGAGACACCGAAAGGCTCTCACAGCCCAGGACTAGTAGTTTTTTCATTCTCACCATCACCAAAAGTCTGGTTTTTGCCTGGCACGGTACTAGGCACCATACAAAGAGCAGGGTCCCCACCCTCTTCAAGCTTACAACATAATTTTAGATAGGGGGGAGAGTCAGGTGGTCTGCAGCTGCCTCTTCCCTGATAGAGTTCTGTCTCTGTTACCCTGGTGCCTCCCTTACTGAGAGGCTACTGTGACTGCCTGTTCTGTGGAATGTCAGCTGTCTTCCCGATGACAACCAGTCTTTGACGGCCTTAGCGTGCTGCTGGGCTGTGGAAGTGGGGGAAGGGCAGGTGTTTGGCTGACTTAGTTAGGGAAAGAGGGTGTCAGGTCCACATGTTAGATGGGGGGAGGGGCAGTGCTAGAACCGAGTGACCCAAGTACCACCTGCTGGGGTAGTTCGTTCTACTTATTTCTGGATATTCCAGAAGGTTGGCTACCAGAGGAATGATTTGGATTTTGTTCTCTGGTTTTGGCCCATCGATTCTCAGAAATAAAGAAAATAGTCAATCAGCTTTGATAGAGGGAATTCCCCACCCCAATAAAAATATGATTCCCTAAAGTACAGAAGAATAACAACCTGCTTCAGAAATTCTCTTGTGACCGGAAGGGCTCATGTATACTTTGGGAGAATCCTAATTTTCTTGGCTTATTGTCCCGACCCAAACAACATGGAAAATTCACCATCTGATACCATCTAGTCTGTCATCACTTTCAAACATGCACAACATAAAAAAAAAGTTTACTTACAAGGAAAAGAAAACAAATCAGACTCATCAACAAATGGTAAAGACTCATGAACAACAATCCTTTAGAGTCCTGAGTTCATACCCTATGTAGTAGGAACTTTGGGAGGCCTATAGACCTCTTGTCACAATGTTTCAAAATGAAGACAATGCTAAATTTCAATTAGTGGTCATCAAAAATAAAGATGATATTTCTTTTTCCTATTCAAGTTCAGAGTCCCTGAAATCTTTCCAAACTCTGGTTAAGAATTCCTACGGTTTAATGTTTTCTCTTCTATGGTTCTGCAGCATGTCTCCTACTGAATCTCTCTGCAGTCCATCACATGCCACTCTCTTGCCAAACTCCTGCCATGTTCCCTGTTACTGGTTGAGGTCACCACAATACTTCCAGCCTGCCACCCTTGGTGCAGTTCTCAACTCCTCACTCTCTATCACTTCCCATATCCAATCAATTGCCAACTCCTATCCGTTGTACCTTCATAGCATCTCTCCAATATGCCCCCTTCTCTCCTCTGACTCGCCCACCACTTTGGTGCAGGATCTCATCACCTTATTCCTAGACCATTGCAAAAGTCTTCTCCTTGGTCTCATGCCTCAAGTCTCTCCCCACTCTACTTCATCTTCCCCTCACCTATCAAATTCATCTTCCTAAAGTACAGGTCTAACCAAGATGCCTCCCTCCGTTAATAAATCCTAATGGCTTCCTGTTACCTCTAGAATCAGGAGAAAAAAAATCCTCTATTTGGTTTTTAAAGTCCTTCTGAGTCTGGCCCCTTCCTGCCTTTCCAGTCTTCTGACACTTTACCCCACCTTCCATATTTTCTGTAATCCAGAGACACTGACTTCCTTGTTGTTCCTTGCACATCTCCCAATTCTGGTCATTTTCACTGGCTGTCCCACATGCCCAGAACTCTCTTATGCCTCATCTAAAGGGAGGACTTTCTTCAAATTCCAGCTAAAATCCCACCTATAGAAGAGAACTTTTCCTATCCCTCTAGCACTGATCCCTTCCCTCTGAAATTATCTCCAGTTTATTTTGGATACATCTCATTTGGATTTGCACACTAGACTGTGAGCTTCTTGGAATCAGGGACTTTTATTTTTGCCTTTCTTTATATCTCCAAATGCTTAGTTCAGTTCCTGGCACATAGCAGACACTTGATAAATACTAGTTGACTTGACTTTCCTCTACCATCCTACAAAAGTGTCACTCTTCTCCTTCAACAGAACCCTAAGTCCTACAGCCTTCCATCTTTCCCAATAGGTGATTCCCATCTTCTTGTTCTGAACCCCTCAGTCTTAGAGTACCCATGTAAAGAAGCTCTTCTAATTTAGAAACGCCCACTCTGTAACTGGGGAGGCTGGAAGTGATCTACTGCCTAAGTTCTCTTGCCCAAGCCACAGATATTTGGACTCCTTCTGTTTCATTTTTATACAATGCCAAAGGATCTCATCTTGTATTCCTCCAGAATGCTAGTTTCTGCTCATTTCTGTCCAGGCAGAAGCTTGGTCTAAGATCTGGAACACACAGCCTCTCTCACTAAGCAGTGCACCATCCCAAGTACAAGACTGTATTGGGATTAACTCCACCAGGACCCAAGCAGCTTACCTCATCCTATAATGAAGGCCTCCAGTTTCCCCGTATGCCCCAGCCCTTGTCCGATGTTCACTCAGAGGTCAACAGGACAGAGTTCTTCAAATCACCAGGAGCTACCCCCCATTACATCTAGTGTAAAGGAACAGTAAAAAAGGGAGCTAGAATCCCTCGAGCCAGCAATGATACAACCAGGAACAGAAAATTGTACTGTCCCAAATACAAAAACAAGTATTCCTGGAACATAAGATCCAAATTAGGCAGGATTCTACTCTCTAATCTAACTAATCCAACTTCTACTATTTCTCCTCTCATAGTGTGTGCTGATAGCTGGATCTTTCCTTCTTTTTTATTTCATTTTGTTGCTGCTATTTATTTATTTTCCCCCCTCATTCGAGTCCAGCATCCCCACATACTTGCAAGGTATCTCCAAGTATGTCCCATAGGTATCTCAAATTCCATACATCCAAAACAGAAATCAATTCTTTTCTCTCTAAATTCCCTTTTCCTCTTAGCATTCTTATTTCTTTCATGGGCACCACCATTCTTCCAGGTTTGCCACCTGGAAGGCATCCATAGTTCTTCATTCTCTCTTGCCCCCATGCTAATCAGTTGTTCAAGTCTTATTGATTCTACCTTCTCAACATATCTTGTCCCTACTAATGCCATATCCAGCCTACTCCAGGCCTTCATCACCTTTCACCTGAACCATTGTAATATCTACCTCACTGTTCTCCCAGAACCCAATCTCTGTCCTCTCCAATTGAAATGCCATATAACTGCCTAATCAATGTTCCTAAGGTACGAGTCTGGCCATGTCACTGTCCTACTCAAGAAATTTCAATGGATTTTACCGTTACTTCTCAGTCATTTTTCAGTTATGTGTGACTTCTTCATGACCCCATTTGGGGTTTTCTTGGCAGCAGTACTGGAGTGATTTGCCATTTCCTTCTCCTTCTCCTCATCTTTACTGATGAGGAAGCTGAGACAAACAGGGTGAAGTAACTTGCCCAAGGTCACACAGTTGGTAACTGATCAAGGCTGGATTTGAACCCAGGAAGATGAGTCTTTCTGATTTCAGGCCCAACACTATTAACTGCGCCACTTAGCTGCCCCTCCCTCATTATTGTTAGGATAAAACCCAACATCTATTTGGTAATCACAATAAGGCTTTGACTAATCTTTCTGTACTGATTACTCCCCTTTAGAGACTGCATTCCTGTCGAACTACCCTAACTGACTTCCCCCATACAAGACATCTCCTTCCTCCATGTCTTTGCATAAGCCATCTCCCGTGCCTGAGATGTTCTCTCTCTTCATGTATACCTCTTGAAATCCATAGCTACCTTCAAGCCTAAACTGAAATGCTGCCTCATTCAAGAGCCTTTTCTGACTACCCCAGAACGCCCAACAATCACTATGAACTTATTTTGCATATGTCTTCCATTTAGTTATTGATGTCAGTGTTGCTGTTTCCTAGTAGAATGTCTACTCCTTGAGGGTAAGGATTGTTTTGTTTTTTAACTTGTATCCCTAGCTCCTATCAGACTGCCTGGAATTTTGTAGAGATCCAATTTGCATAAATATTTAGGGTTTACAAAGAATTTTTTTCATAATGAATTCCATAGTGCAAATGTTATGCTAATCATTTAACAGATTAGGAAACTGAGGTTCAGAGAGGCTAACTTGCTTTGCCCATGGCCAAAGAATAGTAAGTATAAGAGACAGTGTCCTATCAAGAAATTTTGACTTCTGGGGCAAGTAGCTTTCAAATCAACTGCTGGAGTGGGAGGGAGGGGAGCGGAGATTCCAGGACCCTGATGGACAGGAGTCATCCCTGGTAAGATCATTGCTATGGAAGCCACTAAAGAGAAGGAGGATAGGCCCAGGATCTTACCTAGTATAAATTATTGTGCCTTCTAAATTTTGATATTGTAAGGAGCAAAGCTCCTATTTTCCCTATTCTTTTAATGACTCGTAGCTGAGCCAGAATTTCAAAATAGATCTACTGATTCCAAGTCCATGCTGTAAATACTTCACCCTAATGTATCAAGACCCATAGAAAAGGGAAGAGGAGTAGAGGGCTATGGCATCAGGTTGGGAAAAGTGAAGCCAGATGTAAATGGGGTTAGAAGCTCCCCTCCTGTGAAGAGCATCCCTTGACCACACTTCTACCCCCATCCTAATCAGAGAACCATATGCTCATGGGCCCCTCTGACCTGTAGGCCCATCTCTCTTTCATTTTAATAATATGAGGGGAGGCAGGAGACAGAAAGAGAGAGGAGAGGAGAGACAGAGAGAGAGAGAGAGAGAGAGGTTGAAAATAGAATAAATGAACCCCTGTATGAGGACAGGATTAAGGTGACTTGATTAGGGATCTCTGATGACCATCCCTTTGTGACTCTTTCATGCTCTGACTGCTCACAAAGACAAATCAGGGAAGCTACCAAGGAGCAGTTCTATGTGCTTGGATACCCAGATTTTTGAGCCCCACCCCAAAGGCCCTGGAGTTTCCCTTCAGTCTGAGTGCAGAGGGGGGAGGGGGGCTCGATGCTCAAGTCCCACCACACTCTAGCAGTGCCTGACAAGTGACACTTTGACTATAGACACAGTGAAGAGTCCCCAGGGAGAGCTGTTGGAGTCTGGTTCACGCAGTGTTTCCCCCCGAGGCATTCTCGACGTTTGAACGCTGAGAGAAAATGAGAGAGAGCAAGTCTGGCTCCTTCACAGAGGAAAATGCACAGTGCTTTATTAATGTGGGAGGAATTGACAGAGGGAACAGGGGGAGGCAGAAAGAGGGTCAGGGAAGGAACATCGAGCTCGACCTGCTCAAGACCAGTGGTGTCTCACTCACTGTGGTCCAGGGAATCCCAGATGGCCTGTGGCATTGTGAGCCAATTAAAGGAGGAGAGCAGGGCTATCATTTATCCTTTGCCCTGACCCCTCATCCTTATCTCAGACTGGTTCCCTTCTGGCAGAGAGGCAAAGTAAAAGCAGGTCCCATGGTGGCTTGTGGGGCCTTTGTGACCTCCAGTCTAGAGGGAGGCCACCGAAGCTGATATAACCTTAGCCACAGATCCAGGATCCAAACCTAGGTCTCCTGACTCTCATTCTTCCCATCATACCACTCTGTCTCCCTCCCTCCCACCACACTCTCCTATCTGAGACAAGAATAACCAAGTCTATGGGGCCTGGGTTACTGGATAGACCTAAACCTTCAAGCTGCTGATCCTTCTCCATAACGATCCTGCCTACCACTGAACTGTCAGAGAGATCACTGGACGCCTGTTCCAAGGTAGGTCAGAGTTCACAGTTTCAGTCAGACAAGCCTTTATTAATAACACCGTGCTAAGCATGGAGACAGACAGCAATGAAAGTCCCTTCCCTCAGGATGGTTGCATGGTTAGATAACATGTGCATAAACTGAGGAGAAAGGGAGGATGCTAGTGACTGGGGGGAATTACAAAAGGCTTTTCATAGCATTTTAAAAGAAACAAGAGGTTTCAAAAAACCAATAGAAGGAAGTAGATTCTAGGCAGTCAATGAAGAGGTATGAGGCAGGCAAGGAAGTGCTCAGCTATGGGGCCCACACTGCCTTCATCTAGCCTCTGGGGCGCTTTCTGCTGTCTTCGCCTTCAGATCATCGACTGTTGGATTTCCATGCAGTATTGATATCAGAACAATCTCTCCAGCACTTGTCCCAAGACCATGGGGTTCTCTTGGGTAAAAGCCATCAGGGCAAAGGACTTCTGTCACTGCCTTCCCTCCCCAAATACAATGATCTTAGAAGCTTTTAAGTATACATTTTGACCCTTCACTATTCAAAAGCCCAAAGGATAGTTTTTCAGTCATTTCAGTTATTGGGAGTTTTCTTGGCAAAGATACTAGAGTGGTATGCCATTCCCTTCTCCGGCTCATTTTATAGATGATGAAACTGAGGCAAATAGGGTTAATTGACTTGCCTAAGGTCACACAGCTAGAAAGTGTCTGAGGTCAGATTTGAACATTTATCTTTCTGACTCCAGGTCTAGCACTCTATCCACTGTGCTACCTAGCTGCCTCTCTAGAGGGCACGGACCACATCTATTTTAAAATGGTACCTCACACACAGAATCTTAAATTTAGACTCAAGACCTCCCATGCAAGATTTTTCCAAAGGACTCTCCTCCAGCCATAACACTTTCATAAATATCCTCCCCCATTTGTATCTCTTGGTCCAACTATCCACTCTCTCCAAGTCCTACAAAGGCAGTATGAGCTATCATACCTAATGATCAAGCAACTAGCATAGGGTCATTTGCCCTGTGGTTATTTATTAAGTGCTCGTTGCCACCCAAGGCAAACCTACTCCCATCCCTGACTCCAGTCTCAGAGGTTCATTTGTGATATAAAACCCTCAGTTGTGTAATAATTGTATGTTCTCCCATTATCCCACACCCCATCTATCCCACTACCTATACATCTGTTGGTATGTCTCAGGGCAGGAGGCCAGTGTTGAGTTTCATTACCCCTCACCCTTGCCAAAAACAGCACAGTTTAATCCTATGAAATGGACAGGCACCACAGTATAACTGTTGAGAGCCAGTCTGCCTGCCTGGTGAAAGAGTGTTTTCTTTCAGCTAAGGCTGAGCCAAATTCAAAAGCTTAAATTTTCAAGACTTGAAGCAGCCTCAGACATGACACTGAAAATGATGGTGGTAGAAGAGGAGGAGAATGAAAGGAAATTGAGTCTATGGAGGAAGGCAGCAGGAGGGCATACCGTACAGAAAGTCCTTTCTGCTCAGTCTGTGAAGAAGTTGTCATCATCTTGCTTCTCCCTCATACTTGCCATTTTGTCTCCGCTGTCCCTGCACTTATACGGGCTATATGTACCCTGTGGTTGGAATGACCTCCCACCCCCACCTCTTACTGTCTTTGGTTTTTCAAAGCTCAACTCAAACATTACTTCCCATAGGAAGTCTTTTCTGATACCCCCAGTTGCTAGTGCCCCCACACACCAAAATTCTCTTAAGTATTTTCCAACCTTGTTCTCTTAGACAGAGTCCAACTACATCTCCTTCTCATGGTTCTAGAGTTATTCCTAGGTGTGTCTTGTAATGACATCCATTGAAGCTGAAATTTCAAAGTCGTCTGCCTTCATTGTTAACCTTCTCAGTTCCATTCAAATGTTATTTCAGTCATGTCTGACTCTTCATGACCCCATTTGGAGTTTTCTTGGCAAAGATACTGGAGTGGTTTACCATTTCCTTCTCGGCTCATTTTACAGATGAGGAAACTGAGGCAAGCAGAGTGAAGTGACTTGCCCAGGGTCACATAGCCAGTAAGCATCTGAGGCAGAATTTGAATTCAGATAATCCTGACTCCATACCTGGCACTCTATCCACTATACCACCTAGTCGTCCTTCGATTTAAGTAATTAACCTCAATTAGCTTTCTATAAAGGGATAGTTATTTCAAAGATATGACAAGAATAGAAATACAAACAATTCCATGCCCCCAGTACCTCAGGGGAACACTCTCCTCTATACCACTTTGGCTTCTGGGCCAAGTGAGCTCAGATTCGACATAATTTCTACATAGCATCAGTCCCACCAAATTCATGTCCAAATACTTCATCACTCCCAGATGTATTGGGTACCAAAGGTCTTGCTTGAGTCATCAATGCCAGGCTGGATATAAAATCTGGCATGGACTCAACTTCCAGACTCCTGGACCTTGGTAACCTCACTCTCCTAACCTTTGGAAACTCACTTCCAACTTCCTTCACCCAAAATCAAAGAACAAATGCCAAGGCAAAAATGGAGTTCTATATTTGTGGGGCCATGGACTCAAGGCCCTTATAGCGTTATCTCTCATAGGATGCTATTGGCCAAGAAGAAGGCACACAGGCACACTAAGAGTAGAGAAGTCAAACCCAGAAATAGAAACCAGGTCAAACAGGTGAGTTCTGAATGCTACCAGCACTACCCAGTTCCAACTACTCAACCAGAGTCAATCAAAATGGCCTCTCTTCATCAGGTGGGAAGTAAACCAGAACCAGTTGCAGAATGTCTGTCTACCCATGCTCTCCAAGGCACTGCCATTCTGTCATTTTGAATGTCCAGCCTCTTGCATATGGCCAATTGTGTGAACAGCCCTCGGGCATTGTCATAAGGCCTGGAATCAGTGCCCGTTCATTCCTCTGCTACACTTTTATACATTGCATGTGTTTTTATACACTTTTATGTGCTCATGTTAATTCCCCATTAGAATGTAAGCTCCCTGTGAAGGGGAAGAATTTCATTTTAACTTTGTGTCCTCGGGGTCTAGCAAAGGGTCTGACATTTAGTAGATACTTAATAATGCTTGTTGATGGATTGGTTGGTTGAATAGAGCTACTGGCATACTTGAGTTTGTCAGTTTAAAAGATAAAAAAAAAAGAAGGGATGGCAAGCTGGGAGCTGATTTCTCTTCACTGAAGGTAATTAGGACTGGAAGAAAGGAGGGTAGGCCAGAGGCAAATGAGTCAAGAAAGCTAAAGCAACTGGCTCATACACCTGCTGGATTTTAAGTACAGACCACAACATGTATTAGCGTTGCTAGAACTCAAAGAACCAATTTCACTAGCAGCAGCAAGCAGCAGGGTGTTTATTCACAAGTGTAGACCCACTGCCAGGCTGGAGAGGCAGCAAGCACAAGCATCTCTCTTATGGCGAGCACTTGGAATTTTATTTCCAGCGCAAAGAATTGGCAAGAAGAGAGGGAAACCGATTGGCCACTAGAGTAGGGTTTGCTGTTTCTCCCTCAGGACTGCTTTTTACCAGGTGTGAAGACCAAGTGAGAAGAGAAGTCCTAGGAAAGGTCATGGGGAGCTGTTCACATAAATGGAACATAATTCCTGCAGATATTCCTAGTCCCAAAGGACTCTTGTACATTGGGCTTGCTTCCTCAGGGACATTCCCTGAGCTAAGTAGTACTGGGAGGTCAAATTGTGGAAATAGGCCCCTTTCAAGGTAGAATTGTGCTAGGAATTTTCCCAGTAGCCAGTTGGGTCACCTCCCCACCATCCCCCGCAACAAACCCCAAAACTTGGCTTTAAATCACAACTTTCTCTAACAGTGGACCTATGCAGTGGACCTATCATTCCATAGGTGGAGAGATCTCCTGGTAAGGAAACTTCCTCCACCAGTGCAAATGACAACTATACTTCAGCCCATCGTTTCAGAGAGTTGCCTAGCACATTGAGAGATTAAAAGATATGCACAGGGTCATCAGCCAGTTTGTGTCAGAAATAAGACTCCGACTGAACTCTGAGGCCACTTCCCTATCCACTATCCATGCTCTCTCTCAGAGGGCACTTTAAAAGTTACAAAATGCTTTATGCAATAACCCTCTGAACGCAGCATTGTTCCCTGTCTATATATAAGGAAACTGAGGCTCCAAGAGTTAATATTATTTTCCCAAGGTGACAGAATTAGAAGTATCAAAGCTAGGACCCAAGTCCAGGGTTTTGTGTTGGGTTGTTATTTTTTTAACTATTTCTTTTTTTTTTTTTTACTTCAAGTACAGCACTCTCTGCCACACCCCAGGGCCTGTTGATCTGTTGACATCAGAATTGTTCCAGCCTCTTTTGTGAAAGCTGTCTAACCCTGTCTGTTCCCCACTCTGGAGCAACAAAAGGTTGTCTCTTTTGCCCAACACCAGTGCTGAAAGAAACGTTAGAGTTTAATCTCCTCATTTTACAGGTAAGAAAACTGAGGCTCAGAAGGGTAAGGTATGCCCCAAACCACATCGCTAATAAGTAGAAGACTTGAAATTTGAAAAGATATTGTCTGACATGTTTTCTTAACTTTCTTTGTGCCATGGACCCAGGGGTGTGCTGGAAGCAGCTCCATCAGTCTTGGAACCAGTTGTCAAATTTTCAGTGTGAGCCTTTACACCTTAGAAATCAGCAAAAGGTACAAATTAGAGCTTGTTTTGTAGATTTTCTAGACTTCAGAGTGGTAATAATGCATATTAAGTTTAAAAGTGTGTCCAACAGTACCTTTTTCTTTTTAAAGAGAGATGGTTGTTAAACATTGGCCAGCACACTCTTTGGAAATCTAATGAAGTCCACAGAACCTTTCTTAGAATCATGTTTTTAACTGGATAAAATAGAAATATGTAGGATTACAAGAGAAACCAATTCTATTAAAATATGATTATCAATTCAAAAAGAAAATTCATGTAGCCCAGATTAAGATCCTTTATTGAACTTCAAATTCAGCATATGCTCTTTCCATCAAATGAATGAGGACCTGTTTCCTGGAGAGAACAGGGAAGGATATGAGGAAAGGAAAGACTGATTGATTGACAAAGAGCTAAAGGAGTCAACCCCTCCTCAATACAACAATGTCCTTTCCTACCCCCCAAACCACCTTCCATCCATATACACATGCACATATCTGAGATTTGCTTAGGACTCTAAGCCTTGGGGGTGGGCCAGGGAAGCGGGTGTCACAGGAGACAGAGGGCTAGGCTTGTATTCATGTCAAATCCAACTTTAGATACTTACTAGCAGTGTGACCCTGACTAGGCAAGTCACTTTTCCTCTGTTTGCCTTGGTTTCCTCAACTGCAAAATGGGGATAATTATAAACAGCAAAAAGGCTTCTGTAATTGAAATAACATTTCAATTATGAATATTTTAACTACTATTCAAAATAATATTTTAATTCTAAATAAGAGTTGCAAAAACAGTTCACAGTGCTTGACACATAGTAGGCAATATACAAATGTTTATTCCTTCCTCCCATCTCTTCCTGATAAGTACATGCACCTGCTCAGGTAATCTGACTACCAGGTACAGTTCCCTTCCCCTACTCTAAAGGCTGCATCCTCCATCTGATGTCTAGAGAGCCATGCCACTAGGAAGGGGACATATGCTGATCAGTCAGGACATGATAATGTAATTCATTTGCTTTTCTATGAAGCCAATCTCTCTTCCCTCAAACTGACAGGCTTAGAGTTATCAATTCATCTCATGGACTGACATACCCCAGCCTTTCAGCACCAACTCAAAGCCAGAGAGGTGACATGGACTAAGTGATGAGAAGTTCTATTTCTTCTGCTGGGCTCCTGGAGGACCTTCGGATGCAAGGTTGCCATGGATTCCCACCATGATGCTGCTGAACCATCTAAACATGGACACCACTTTGATTTCCATTTCAAGTTCCCCAAGGAGGAAGTCTATTGGGAATGTAGTATCACTGCTTGAAAGAGTGGCTCTCTTTTTATGCCCTGGGCCTGCATGTGAAGTGGTAATGGTGCCTCCCAGCAGAATCCATGAAGCATTTCCAGCAAAGACCTCATTACATGCCTTTCCATAAGACAGGATTTCACCATTAATGTGATATAAAACTTCAGGTAACCTGAAGAGCAAGATGCATGATGGGTACAAGTAGGCTTATGCCCAGCAAGTAGTAAAAATGACATCCTTAAGGAAATGTCTGAGTAGAAAAGGAGATAGGCTGGTCACTTATGGAGACCAAGAAACAAGAGATGAACAATATATATCCCCCTAAAAAAGTCTGAATACCTAGATTAGAAGTTCTTATCTCTTTTGATGTCACAGATTCCTTGGCAGTCTGGAGAAACCTAAGGACTCCTCAAAATGGTGCTTTAAATAACCAAAGAAAATGCTAAATTTTAGTTAAAGGTTAACAAAAATAATGATGCAATTTTTTTTCTCATCCAAGTTCATAGACTCCCTGAAATCTACTCATGGACACCAGGTTAAGAACCCTTGGCCAAGAGAAAGGCTTCCATTATGCTGGGTAATTGTTTACAGAAAATTAAAGGGTAAAAATAGATGAGTCAAGTGGCATGAAAAAATGTGATCTATTTTGTCATGTCTAGCAGTGGACAGAATATTCACTCTAATGAGATATATCTATGTAAATATATATGCTATATATATGTATGCACATATATGTATATATACACGTGTGTGTGTATGTGTGCACAGCTGATATATCTATATATCTTCCATTACAATCTTTCTCTGATATCTCATCATAATATGGAAGTGATTGTGGATTCTTTAAGGTCATGCTGATAAAGAGCAAGTTATAGTAGATTCAGTAAGCTGGAAAGGCTTTGAAAACTTCTCAACAAAAAGCTGGCCAGTCTTTATGACCTCAGCAACTCAGGAAGACTATTTATTAGGGCATTAGAATGGTTATGATCTACATTGGTAGAAGCACCCGTGGATCTGGTAAAGTAATGAATATACATCTACATGTTTTTAGTGACAGCAGTGATGCTAGGTCTGGAATCAGAAAAACTCATCTTCCTGAGTTCAGACCTGGCCTCAGATATTTACTAGCTGGGTGACTTTAAGCAAGTCATTTAACCCTGTTTGCCTCAGTTTCCTCATCTGTAAAATGAGCTGGAGAAGGAAATGGAAAACCTCTCCAGTATCTCTGTCAAGAAAATCCCAGCTGAAGACGAGTTGGACACAACTGAAAACGACTGAACAGTAACTCCATGTTACTGGATATAGTTTTATTGTTCTTGTATGCCTTTTTCTCAAGCTCTCTCTTCACGCCAGCTGAAAACACATTTCCTTGTCCCCTCTCCTTACCCTTGCCAAAAAAAGAACCCAAAGAGAGAAAAGCATTTGTCAACGACAGCATAGAATGGTTCTCAGATCCCTTTTTAAAACCAACTTTTATAACACTGCCATCATGGTAGCCTAGAACAATGATACATTGGTAGAATGAAGGATGGAAAGGGTGGGGTAATTCCACCTAGGGTTTAATCAAAAAAAGAAACAGGAAGGCAAATGGATTCCACCATGTATGAACAGCAATATTCCTCCATTTCTCAAGTCCCCTTGACTTGACAAATCACATCTCCCAGCCCACTTGATAGATCCATATTTGATCCTACAAGAAGATTCAATGCATATCAAATTAACCAGGTGATAAAACACAGGTTTGTTTTACATGCTTATTCTGTGTTAGCTCTGCCCCTAAGTGGTTAAGTCAGTTTATTGCAAGTTAATTAGTTTTCCCTGGGTTCTATTATTTATTTATATATGCCACTGTTACATAATGTTTTCCCTATTCAGCACCAAGGCAATAAAACCTAGCTTGAGGTTTACAGCCGGACATTATTTGAGGGAGGGTGAGTTCTGCGATGGTCACCTAGGAACCCATGCCACTCTATCCCTGGGAAACACTCCCAGGCTCCCTAGGCTATTTCTCCCCACACTGACACTGAAAGGGATGAATGTCTGCCTTCCTTCTACTTATTAATCATCCCAGAGAACCTTTGCTCTCCAAACATAAGATGCCTCCATGTGGTTCCTTCTGTGGTAGGTGTTATGTGAATACTATGACCAAATTTTGGGAGTTTTTTTGTTTCATTTGGTATTTTTTAGAATGTACAGTCGCTGCCTTAACTTTGAGAGTCCCACTCGTCACTACTCTTTCTCTACTTTGAGAAGATGGCCTGAGTACAGGGCCCCTTTCCTCTATGCCCAGAGCCAAGATTTGGCTTCCTTTTAGGGGTGGAGGGGGTGGGGAAGTTACTGCCATAACATCCTGTGTATAAAACTTCCTCTATATGCAAGTCGCCGGCTGCGGCTTCTGCCAGGTGCAGCTGCCAGAATTCTCAATGCAGTTTGAACACAATTTGCCAGTGTTGGTTCAGCTCCACTGGCTTCCAGTTGGGGGGCCATATGCTGCCTCTAATCCGCATGTGGAATTCCCATTGATGTCAATAGGCACAGGGGTGGGTGGTTCAATGGAACGAGATAGTAGCACGTCCTGAAAAGTCCTCCCACCATGGAAAGGAAAGACCCTCTTGGGATGGGCCCACACTGTTCCAGCTTCAACTTAATCCAGGGGCCCCCAGGCTCAGAAAAAGCCACCTCATCCATTCTGGTGGGCATGCAGATGGAGGTAAAGGAGGCGTGTCTCACTTGATTTTGGCAGGTTTCTCTCTTTTTTGTAGAGCTTGTGTGTGTGGGAGCCTCTGCGCTCTGCCGTCCCATACCCCCTTTCTCCTCTGCACAGCTCTTTGCCAAGGAAGTCAGCCAAGGGAGGTGCCAACACAAAGTCCAGACTTCGTTTTTCACTCATTCTTTGTTTAATTGGATATTTGGTCCTGCTGGGGAAAATCGGCCCTCCACTGACTCTGCTTTTTGCATTTTCTCAGTGTGCTGTGGTATTGTTCAGACTATGAGTATTCCTCCTCCCTCCTTGGATCACACACAAACACACACACACGCACGCACGCACACACACACACACACACACACACACACACACCCCTCCCACTGCAGAAGTGAGAACAACTGTCCATGGAGGTGACAGGTACAATCTCACGCAGCACAACCACACTTCTGGAAATCTAGTTTCAAGGTCCCATTTGAAAAGAGTTGTTCTCCCCCTACATAGACTGTAGCAGAATTGTAGGTGTCCACTGAAGACAGGCCAAGACTGATAGAGCAGCAAATAATCAGAGGGAGCAGGTCAGGACCAAGGTTCATCCAAGGAAAAGTGAGGCTGACACTGTCTGCCTGCAGCAGGGTAATTAGTCTCCTGCTTTCCCAAGTACTGAAATTCGTACAATGATACAAAATAACAAATTAGATGGTGACCAGGCAATCCACAGACTTCTCTTGCATTTTCAGTCACCAAGAGAGTATGTTGTTGGGTCAGATGTGATGGCATATGCCTGTAATCCCAGCTACCAGGGAGTCTAGAGCCAGCAGCTGGGGAATCCTAGCTTCTGTGGAATATGCAGATTGGCATCAATATGGTGAGCTCTAGGAGAAGAAGACTAGAGAGGGAGGGACACCAGGTTACCTAAAGAACTAGAAACTCTTAGGGCTGAAATAAAGCAGGTTCCTGAGCCCAGTCTGGACAAAATGAGGACGGCTAGTGTTTTGTTTTAACTGTGTATTGGGATGACAATTAACACTAAGAAAAGAATGGGGAGAAAACTCCACAAATTCTAACAAGATTTTTTTTCATCTAGATAGCTGCTCAATTTTACCTCCTGCTTATCCTACAGAAGAAATAAAGGGTGGGAGAGTCATGGATTCTGAAAATAATGCAAACACAGCTGGGAAGTTGCTTTCTTACTGTCGGGGCTCAAAGTGAGCTATCTGAATCCTCTGACAACTTGGGTTCAGCTTGAGGGAGAGGGAGAGGAGGATGAAGAGGATGAGGGAAAAGGAAAAGGGGAGAAAATAAGCTTTTAATAATAGGGAGTTCTTTAAGGTGGATCTCTTTGAGGGTAAATCTTAGATTGTTCCAAGGGGCAGACTGATAGGCAGGCAGGCAGGCAGAGCAGATGATTGCTTAAGTCCTAGCCTCTCCCAACAGATGTTAATCAGTCTTGTTAAGGAGTCCAGATAGGAATGGAAAAGGAGAAACGCTGGCTATGCGATTAGATCCAATCAATGCACTCCACGGCACTCCTGCTGACGTTGGGGGTTTGGTACTAGCCTTCTTTCCCTCTGGTTTTCTTGTCTCCTTAACTTCTGCATGTCTCTGGCTGATGGACAGCTTCCACAAGACATCTGCAGAATTGTAGGGAACATTAGACCACCTTAAGTATCCCTAGCTATGGATTGTTAGGACCCTATTAAAATACAAAATCCTCAGTCACAACAGCAGGCCAGAAATCTGCTGATGGTCAAATAAATCACAATATTTCAGAGATCCTGTTAACAAGCGCCCATTAAAATTTGACAACCAGGTACTACCAAAGAAAGCGGACATTTTTTTTAAAATCGGGGTCGTTTTTTGCTGTTTCAGCTAGACCAGGCAGGTTTACCTGTTCCTTTACATTTTAAACACAGAGTCTGAAGGTGTTAAGTGCCTGGGTGCTACCTCGTTAATGGAATGTGCTGTGTTTATTGGCCAGGCCACATTTGAATCAAGCTTGTTAATGAGTCTCCCCGTTGTAACTCGGCTGTCAGTCATAGCGCCATTTTTTAATCAAAAGATAAAACAGTCAGTCATCAAGGATTAATGACCCTTACGGTATCCGTATGAGGCTGGTATTTATCTCTTAAAAGAAAATGGAAGAAAGAAAAATGACCAGATTTTGTTTCAGTAAGCAGTTTAAATCTGCTCTGGTAAGTTGAATTCATTCATTCATTAATTCAGTCATGTGCCTGGAAAAACCCAGCAGGAGTCCCTTCCATCATAAGGACTTCTGACTGTGAAATAAACCCTGAGTAACCAGATTAACTATGAAGTATGTATCCGTCAGGTTTTAGGCATTAGTTCAAGTGTACTTTCCGTGCGTTAGAGCTTATTGTAACTGGTTGCCATTTCAGATATTATTGGGAGGAAAAGGAAAAAAAAGAATCTTTTAGATGCTCCCTCTCCCCACACATGCACATACACACACACACACACACACACACACACACACACACACACACAAATGGAGCTGATGTATGCTAGGACATTCTTGTGTGGGCTTGAGTTAAAGGAAAACATCAATATTTTAAATAGATTCTCCTACAATTCCCATGTCTCTGCATCGTACCATGTGGGTAAATATCTGTCTGCCTCAGAATACAGAGACCCTGGTGATCCTATAGCATATATATGTATGCAGACACATAGGAAGTAATAGCCACCAAAACTCTCACTTTAAGTGTTTGGGGGCTTTGTTTATGGCTGTTAGCATGACACTGGAATCTTTTACGCAGCAGCCCTAGATGCATTTTGGCCATAAAACAAAACGATTGCCCTTGCTCTCATTCAGATTGAGCTGTAATGTTTTCCAGGTTGGCAGTCTTCGATACAGCATCCTTCCTCTGCTTTCCCTTCTCCTTCACCGTTTATATGTAGATGGCCAGAGGGCAGGCTGTTAGAATGTTCCCTTTTCTGATTTTTAAAGCCATACAGTCAGGAAATCTCTGGATTTGGGTTCCTTCAGCAATATCATTACCCAGCCCAGTGTTATGATAATAGTGCATAGGCCATTTGGGAAACTAAATGTAATTTTCACACATAGGTCTCTGCATATTTTATCAAGAAAGGAAAAAAAAGAGAAAGCCTGGTGGAATATCACAAAGCAAGCCTTGAAAAATTCATGCTGGTTAACCTACAGCACAGTAGGCAAATGTTTAATTGTTCCCTGAGACAGCCCAGCCCTAGGTATTGCCATGTATTCATTCATTCCTTCATTCATTCCCAAGAATCAAAGACCATTTACCATCACAGGCACTATTTTGGGCAATAAGGGAAACACTAAGACAAATAAAAAATAGTTTTTGCCCTCAAAGAGGTAATGACTAAGTTGTTCTTACCTTTTGATACTCCAATGATATGTATGTATCCCAAGGAGGTCAAAGACAGAAAGATGCTGTGTGTGTGTGTGTGTGTGTGTGTGTGTGTGTGTGTGTGTGTGTAACATACATAGCAACACTTTTGTGGTAACAAAAACAAATAAAAATGCAGTAAAAACTATCAATTAGGCAATGGATGAACAAATTATGTTATATGAATGTAACACAATACTATTGTGTTACAAGAAACAAGGAATTTAAAAAAACTTAGGAAAACTTTTATGAACTGATGCAGAATGATACTAGCAGAGTCAAGAAAATGCGCAGAATGACTACATACTACCCTTACTGGTTCCCTGAAGGATAGCCTTGGGACTCTATGCTAATATAAACAGAAGGACAAATGATTTCTCATTAACTGAGAAACCTTGCAGCTCACCATGCTGCAAAGGTATGGAGAGACTTCAGATAGGGAGAGAGGAAAACAGGAGAGCTAAAGTGAAAACTTTTGAATAACCAATAGGTATAACACAGAGTACCTTGGCAGTCACTGCCTGAAGGCCAGGTGTGTCGTCCTTCTCCCCAGCATTCTCTGGTCCCCTGAAGGGGACTGGGGAGGGAGGACTCTCTGAAAATGGTTCCAACGTCCACTGATGTTGTTCTCTCAATTGTAGGGAGTAGTCTCTGGCACCCCAGTTCCATTTAGCCACTAACAGTAAGATTAGCTTTCACAAGAAAACATTTACTTCCAAAGATATAAGCACAAATACACAAACTTACTCCTTAATGTGGGGCAGCTAGGTTGGATGGGGAGATGGGCCAGGAGTCAGGAAGACTCATTTTCATGAGTACAAATCTGGGTTCAAGCACTTACTAGATGTGTGACCCTAGGCAAGTCACTTAACCCTGTTTGCCTCAGTTTCCTCTTCTGTAAAATGAGCTGGAGAAGGAAATGGCAAACCACTCTAGTATCTTTGCCAAGAAAACCTCAAATTGGGTCACTAAGAGTTGGACACAACTGAAATGTCAGAACAGTAACTCCCCAGCATGTGGGAAATATAATTTCCTCCTCCCGTTTCCTCAGTCTCTGAAGAGAAGAAGGAAATTCAGTTCAGAGTTTAGCTCAGCTGTCATGGAGTATAGTCCTAGTTTCAAGTACCCCCCTTGAGCTCAAATCTCAAGCACCTTGGCTTCTAAGGGGTTCCATACTGGGCTGATTGACTGCAACATCCCACTTGAAACTCAGACTCTGAAGTCATCGTGGCTCAAACTCCCAGGCCCCCTGAGCATCTCACCTTCAGCAGACAAACAGCACAGAACAATAACAAACACCCCCATTCCCATTTCTCAAAGCCCCGGGGAAGGAAGTCTTCCCTTCCCACAATTTCACCTCACAACCCAGCACTGAGGGTGAACTGAGGTCTTCTGACAAAGTAGAAAAAAGTATTGTTGTTTTCAGCATCTTTACAGAAGCTGAAAAGACAGTTATGGCCTCTGCTCTCATTTTAAAGACCCAGCCAGGCAATCAAAGGAGGCTTCACCCACCCAGTTAGTAAGGAATAAAGAGGTCTCCATATTGGCAATCGGGACATGCTCCAAAGACCCTTCAGGGTGCCTACATATTAGTTAAACTGGGCATGCCCAGAGTCCCTGGAGCCACAGACACATGAGGGCAGTCAGCTCCCCCTCCCCAATGCAGCCCTTGATTTCCATTGCCTACAATTTAATACACTTCTAAGATCAGACTTGGTCAGATTCGACTTCAGTGTTATGCCAGACTTGGTGAAATCATTCTCTTCTTGGTCAAGTTAAGATTTTTCTTGCTCCTGAAACTAAGCTCATTTATTCCCCTGTAGTCTTTAAACTACTGTAACTTCCCTAATTTCTATTTACTCTCTATTTGGATAAATGTTGTATAATTGGATAAATACACAAAATGAGATTGTGTTGTATATAACCCGTATTTGGTGGGAGGGAGCTAAGCTGACTGGCTAAGAGTAAACTACTTGTTACCCTCCTGTGTAGAGATTAGGAAAAATGGCTTTTATTTTCAGCCACTTGAGGTGAAGAGTCTCATGGCTTTAAACAACAAATATTTGTATATAGTTTGTGTGTAATTGTACAAATAGATGTATATTATTCTAGCCAAATATTCCTCTTAGTGTCAGGAGGGCAAAGGAGTTATGCAAGCCATAGTTCATATCTTGGCTGCCACTCTAGACCCTCCTCCAACTCCTGCTAAGATGGTGGAAATCAAAGTCTCCCTGAAACAAAGTGAATAGAGCCCAGCTGATATCTATTCATGCCATGCACATGTCAGTCACTCCACCTACATTACTTAGACACATGTATGTTACAACTGCCATGATGAAAGGAATACAACATTAAAAGCAACCAATGTTCAATTAATTGTAATGACTATCCCACAGTCCTTGGGAACAGATGATTAAACCTTGGTAGAAAGTTTGGGGATAACGGGTACAATCGGTAATGCCTCTTCACCCACCGATTTTGTTTAATTGTATTTATTTGTTACTAGGGATATTCAACAAAGTTATATTTTGGGAATATCAGGGATTGACTGTGGTATGAAAATAGAGAGAATAAGTAACTTTTTAAATAAAAAAGATGGTCTTTATCTAGACAACTCATTTTTTTTTGTCTCTTTCTTACATTTACATGTGTGTGAAGAGTAGGAAAGAGGGAGTGAGACTATGATAAGGACAGTGAAAAAGGCACTAACAGGAATCAGAGTATGTGGGCTCAAATCTCAACTCATTTGTTTGTGTGACCTTAGGCAAGTCATTTAGCCCCCACAGGCTTCAGTCATCTCATGTGTAATGGGAGGGTCAGACTAACAGCCTCAGTGACCTCTACATTAGGATTTTAGAATCCCATAGTCAGGAAATTTTCAGAGTTTTGGTTCCCACTGAGAAGTGGAATCTAAATTAGAAGATACTAAGTGTATCAAAAGGGTATAGAGAAGAGAACTTACTTTGGCAAGAGACAGTAAGAGAGAATTCATGTAGGAATAAGGGTTTGAGCTGGGTTTTAGTTTGATATATAAAAATTGCTTAAAAAAATATATTGGGAGATGGTGGAAATGCACAAGAAGAAAAGACGGGATCCATCTTCCCACCTTCTGTTTGGCTGGTGTTGTTCCCTCAACTGTAGAAAGAGGGTCCCCTCCACCCCAGTTCTATTTAGCCACTAATGGTAGGATTAACTTTTACACAGAAATATTTACTTTAAAAGATAAAATCACAAATATGCACACTTACTCCCCCAACACACAGGAAGCATAACCTGTCCTTTACACACATCCAATGGGGATCAGACCTTGTCCCCCTCGCCCAGAGGACTCTGGCTGTCACTAATAGGGGTTCATAAACATTTTCGGGTAAGTCTGGTGAAGTCCATGAGCCCTTTCTCAGAATTATATTTTTTAAAGGATAATATAAATTCTTAGGAATACAAAGGAAGCCATTGTAGTAAAATTCAGGCATCAATCAAAAAAAAAGTTCATATACAGCAGTTTAAGTATCCCTGTTCTAGACCATAAAGCCTTGGAACAATATTTAAAGTTTAGAAGGTCAAGTGTGTGAGGGATGTAATTTCCCTCTAGACCTTCATTTTGGTGTTTCCAGTGTGGTTCCAATAAAGTCACTTTCAATCCCCTATACTAAAAGAACTGCGCCCCCCCATAGCTACAGGACAAGGAATGATGAATTCACACCAAAAACAGATAGAAGAAAGAACACAGCACTTCCTTCGGATATTCTGGATAAAAAATACTTAAATGACTTAAAAAGAATTTAAATCTACATTTTCTTTCCAAAAGACTCTTTATCTATTTGTAAATAACAGCCAAGGTGGATAGTGAATATCTTGACAAGGTTTTATGATCCCCTGTGGTCCCCACCTTCCACACAATCAAACTTTGTCAGATCCCTCCTAGACCCAATCAATCATTCATTTCATATCTTCAGTCTAGGAACATGTATTCTCAAAACACAGATCCAGGCTAAGATCACTGCCTATTGAAATAATTTTACCTACTTCCTCTACCCTTCCAAAATACCCTCTCACTGACTGATGACTGGAACTTCCAACAGGGAGAAATGCCTTTCATTCTGTAATCACAAAGAAAGCTTAAAAGTGATGGAGAAATGTCAATAATGTGTATTAAACTTAAAAGTATGTGTACACACTTGTCCAGAGAGCCGGTTGTTAAACATTTACCAGTATATCCCCTGGATGTTATCCATTAGGGTGAAAAAAGGTTTCTGTTCAGTGAGTTTTGATATATATGCCTCCTAGCTATTTCTCAGAATGTCCATTTCAAGAATGTCCCCTAAATCTTTAACTTGGACAAGTGTTAACTTCAGGAAATCCAACTGGTTTTAGAATTCCTCTCATAAGTAGAATAAAAAGTTACAAGGGACAAAAGCTTTGGACATAAGCCATAACTTTTTCTCATTTCTCTTTACAAGATACGCACATATATCGTTTTTATTTTAATATTTTAAAACATGTCTATTAATGTGGATCCATGAACTGCCAAAGATAGATTTTATTTTTTTATTATTATTTTTTAATGTTTAACAATCCCTGCCATACAATTGAGATTTTATCCCCCCCACACCTACCCCCCACTACCCCCCTCCCTCCCCATGACTGCATACAATTCTGTATAGGTTCTACATATACTTTCCTACTGAGTACATTTTCACTATAGTCATGCTATGTAGTCAGACTAAGATAAATGAAAGAATCCGTATAACAGATCAGAACATGATACACAAAAACATACACATACACAAACATGATCTGCTACATTCTGTGAATGACTTCCATATTTCTTTCTCTGAGTGTGGAAGGCATTTTGCCTTAGAGAACCACCATTGGGATTTTTTTTTTTTAAGAAGTTCTTGCATTATTACGAAATTCCAAGTCTACCAGAAAAAACTCTCACACACTGTGGTCGTTGCTGTGCACAAAGTTCTCCTGGTTCTGCTCCTTTCACTCAGCATCAGGTCATATAAGTCCTTCCAGGCCTCTCTGAAGTCTTCTTGTTCATCATTTCTTATGGCACAATAGTACTCCATTACATTCATATACCATAATTTATTCAGCCATTCCCCAATTGATGGACATCCCCTTGACTTCCAGTTTTTGGCAACTACAAAGAGTGCTGCTATAAATATTTTTGTACATGTGGGACCCTTTCCCATTTTTATGATCTCTTGGGGATACAGTCCTAGTAGCGATATTGCTGGGTCAAAAGGTATGCACATTTTTGTAGCCCTTTGGGCATAGTTCCAAATTGCTCTCCAGAATGGGTGGATGCGCTCGCACCTCCACCAACAATGAATTAGTGTTCCAACTCTCCCACATCCTCTCCAGCATTTATCATTTTCTTGTTCTGTCATGTTTGCCAATCTTATAGGTGTGATGTGGTACCTCAGAGTTGTTTTGATTTGCATCTCTCTAATCAAAAGTGATTTAGAGCATTTTTTCATATGATTATAGATAGCTTTAATTTCTTCCTCTGAAAATTGCCTGTTCATATCCTTTGACCATTTATCAATTGGGGAATGACTTGTATGATTATACATTTGAGTCAGTTCTCTATATATTCTAGAAATGAGGCCTTTATCCCCGAGCTTAGCTGTAAAAATTCTTTCCCAATTTACTACATCCCTCCGGATTTTGGTTGCATTGGGTTTGGTTGTGCAAAAACTTCTCAGTTTAATGTAATCAAAATTATCCATTTTGCATTTCATAATGCTTTCTATCTCTTCTTTAGTAAAAAATTCTTCCCTTCTCCATAAATCTGATAAATACACTATTCCTTGCTTCTCCAGTTTATTCATGGTATCAACCTTTATACCTAAATCATGTACCCATTTGGACTTTATTCTTGTGTACAGTGTCAGGTATGGGTCTATGCCTAATTTCCGCCACACTGTTATCCAGTTTTCCCAGCAATTTTTGTCAAACAGTGAGTTCTTATCCCAGAAGCTGGGGTCCTTGGGTTTATCAAACAGAAGGTTGCTATATTCCTTGCCTACTGCGTCTTGAGTGCCAAATCTATTCCACTTGTCTACCTCTCTGTTTCTTAGCCAATACCAAGTGGTTTTGATAATTGCTGCTTTATAGTACAATTTGCGGTCTGGTAGCGCTAGGCCACCTTCCCAAGCATTTCTTTTCATTAGTCTCTTTGATATTCTGGACCTTTTGTTTTTCCAAATGAATTTTGATATTATTTTATCCAGCTCTAGAAAATAATTGTCTGATAGTTTAATTGGTATAGCACTAAATAAGTAAATGAATTTAGGTAGAATTGTCATTTTTATTATATTAGCTCAGCCTACCCATGAGCAACTAATGTTTTTCCACTTACTTAAATCTCACTTCATTTGTGCAAAAAGTGTCTTGTAATTGTGTTCATATAATCCCTGGGTTTGTTTTGGCAAGTAGACTCCTAAGTATTTTATACTGTCTACCCTAGCTTTAAATGGGATTTCTCTTTCTATCTCTTGCTGTTGGACTTTGTTGCTAATATATAGGAACACAGAAGATTTGTGTGGGTTTATTTTGTAACCTGCAACTTTGCCAAAGTTGTTTATTATTTCAAGTAATTTTTTACTTGAATCTCTGGGATTCTCTAAGTAAATCATCATATCATCTGCAAAGAGTGATAACTTAGTTTCTTCTTTGGCTATTCTTATTCCTTCAATATCTTTATCTTGTCTAATTGCTACAGCTAACATTTCTAGTACCATACTGAATAATAGTGGTGATAATGGACATCCTTGTTTCACCCCTGATCTTATTGGGAATGCATCTAGCTTATCCCCATTGCATATAATGCTTGCTGAAGGTTTTAGATAGATACTGCTTATTATTTTATGGAAAGTTCCCTTTATTCCTACGTTCTCCAGTGTTTTTAGTAGGAATGGGTGTTGTATTTTGTCAAAAGCTTTTTCTGCATCTATTGAGATAATCATGTGGTTTTTGTTAGCTTTGTTGATGTGATCGATAATGCTAATAGTTTTCCTAATATTGAACCAGCCCTGTAATCCTGGTATGAATCCTACCTGATCATAATGTATTAATCTCGTGATAAGATGCTGTATTTGTTTTGCTAAAATCTTATTTAAAATTTTTGCGACTATATTCATTAGGGAAATTGGTCTATAATTTTCTTTCTCTGTTTTGTCTCTTCCTGGTTTGGGTATCAAAACCATGTTTGTATCATAGAAAGAATATGGGAGGACTCCTTCTTCCCCAATTTTCAAAAATAGTCTATATAGTATTGGAATTAACTGCTCTTTAAATGTTTGATAGAATTCACTTGTGAATCCATCTGGCCCTGGAGATTTTTTCCTAGGGAGTTCATTGATGGCTTGTTCAATTTCTTTTTCTGAGATGGGGTTGTTTAAGTATTCAACTTCCTCTTCTGTTAATCTGGGCAATTTGTATTTTTTAAAATATTCAACCATCTCATTTAGATTATCGAATTTGTGGGCATAAAGTTGGGCAAAGTAGTTTCTAATTATTGTTTTAATTTCCTCCTCATTGGAGGTGAGTTCACCCCTTTCATTTTTAATATTAGTAATTTGATTTTCTTCTTTTTTTTTTAATCAGATTGACCAAAGGTTTATCAATTTTATTAGTTTTTTCATAAAACCAACTATTGATTTTATTTATTACTTCAACAGTTTTCTTAATTTCAATTTTATTAATCTCTCCTTTGGTTTTCAGTATTTCTAATTTGGTATTTACTTGGGGATTTTCAATTTGTTCTTTTTCTAGCTTTTTCAACTGCAAGCCCAAGTCATTGATCTCCTCTTTCTCTATTTTATTTATGTAAGCATTCAAAGATATAAAACTTCCCCTAATAACTGCTTTTGCAGTATCCCATAAGATTTGGTATGTTGTCTCACTATTGTCATTCTCTTGAATGAAATTGTTGATTGTTTCTATGATTTCTTCTTTAACCCAACCCTTCTTTAGGATTAGATTATTTAGTTTCCAATTGATTTTTGGTTTATCTTTCCATGGCCTTTTATTACATGTAATTTTTAATGCATTATGATCTGAGAAGGATGCATTGATTATCTCTACCTTTCTGCACTGGACTGTGAGATTTTTATGTCCTAGTACATGGTCAATTTTTGTAAATGTTCCATGTACCGCTGAGAAAAAGGTATATTCCTTTCTATTCCCATTCAATTTTCTCCAAAGAGCTATCATATCTACCTTATCCAGAGTTTTATTTACCTCCTTAACCTCTTTCTTGTTTATTTTGAGGTTAGATTTATCGAGTTCAGAGAGGGGGAGGTTGAGGTCCCCCACTAGTATAGTTTTGCTGTCAATTTCTTCCTTCAACTCCCCCAACCTCTCCTCTAAGAATCTGGATGCTATACCACTTGGAGCATACATGTTTAGTAATGATATTGCTTCATTGTCTATGGTGCCTTTCAACAGGATATAGTTTCCATCCTTATCCCTTTTGATTAGATCTATTTCTGCTTTTGCTTTGTCTGAGATTAGGATTGCTACTCCTGCCTTTCTTACATGAGCTGAAGCACAATATATTCTGCTCCATCCTTTGACCTTTATCCTATGTGTATCCCTGCATTTCAAATGTGTTTCTTGTAAGCAGCATATTGTTGGATTATGGCTTTTAATCCATTCTGCTATCCGTCTCCATTTTATGGGAGAATTCATTCTATTCACATTCACAGTTATGATTACAATCTGTGTATTTCCCTCCATCCTCTTTCCTACCATTTGTGCTTTTACCTCTCCTGTCTCCCTTCTCCTCCTCAATAGTATTCACTTTTCACCCCTTCCTCCTGCAGCCTTCCCTTCCTTCTTTTGGCCCCCCTCCCTTTTACTCCCCTTTACTCTTATTGCTTCTTCCCTCCCTTTTAGCCTCCCTCCCCTTTCTTCCCTCTTCCGCTCCTACTACCTATAGAGCTAGTTAGGATTATCTACTTAAGATTATTGTTCCCTCCTTTAAACAAATCAGATGAGAGTACCTCTCAAACAATGCTCATCTCCCTCCCCTCCTTCCCTTTACTATAGTTTTGTACTTCTTCCTGTGATGTAGTTTGCCATTTTCTGCTTCCTCCTTTTCACACCTCCTATTACAATCCCTTCTCATACTTAAGTCATATTTTTGACATGACATCATTTACTTTATACCCGTTCCCTCTATGTATATCCCTTTTATCATAATAGCTGCACAGTTCTCAAGATTAACAGGTATCATCTTCCCTTATAGGGAAGTAAACAGTTTGCCCTAATTGAGTAACAAGTTTTTGTTTTTGTTTTTCCCCCCTGTTTACCTTTTTACGATTCTCTTGAGACCTGCATTTGAAGATCAAATTGTCTATTGAGTTCTGGCGTTTTGGTCAGGAAGCTCTGGAAATCCCTTATTTCATTGAATGACTTTCTCCTTGCCTGAAATGTTATGCTGAACTTTGCTGGGTAGTTGATCCTTGGTTGAAGACCCAACTCCTTTGCCTTATGGAATATTGGGTTCCAATTCTTTCGATCTTTTAATGTAGAAGCTGCAAGGTCCTGTGTGATCCTGACTGTATGTCCTTGATATTTTAATTGTTTCTTTCTGGCTGCTTGTAGTATTTTCTCCTTCACTTGATAGCTCTGGAATTTGGCAGCGATATTTCTTGGGGTTTTGAGTTTGGGATCCCTTTCGGGAGGGGAACGGTGGATTCTTTCGATGACTATTTTGCCCTCTGAGTCTAGTACTTCTGGGCAGTTTTCCTTGATGATTTCCTGGAAGATATTGTCCAGACTCTTTTCTTCATCATGGGTTTCTGGCAGGCCAATAATTCTTAAATTTTCTCTCCTTGATCTATTTTCCAGGTCAGTTGTTTTTCCAATTAAATATTTTACATTTTCTTCTATCTTTTCATTCTTTAGATTTTGTTTGACTGATTCTTGCTGCCTCATTGAGTCATTAGTTTCTACTTGCCCAATTCTAATCTTCATCATATTGTTTTCTTCACTTAACTTTTGCATGTCCTTTTCCATCTGACCAATTTTTCCCTTTAAGGAGCTATTTTCTCCATTTAATTTTTGTACTTCCTTTTCCATTCGACCAATTTTCCCAGTTAGGTTTTGTGTTTCCTTTTCCATTTGATCAATTTTCCCAATTAGGTTTTGGGTTTCCTTTTCCGTTTGATTAACTCTTCCTTTTAGGGAATTATTTTCTCCAGTTAATTTTTGAACTTCCTTTTCCATTTGTTCAATTTTCCTTTTCAAAGTGATGTTCTCATCAGTGAATTCTTTTTTTATAATTTTAAAATCATTGGCCAGTTTTTCTTATATTTCCTTCTTCAGCTGTTCCAGGAAAGCTAGTTGTGCTTGCAAGAGGTTCATAGTCCCTTCTGAAGTTTCAGATGGAAGTACAGTCTCAGCTCTGACCTCTTTGGTGTTTGTGTTTTGGTCCTTATCCCCATAGAAAGATGTTGGGATTGGAAGCTCAATTCCGTGTGGACGGTCTCGGGCAGGTAAAAGTGGGACTTCTAAATCTTAGAGTTTTACGAGGCCCTCCATGAATAGCAGGGGTTTGAGAAGGTCAGACTGAGCTAGCTTGGCTAGCTCGGGTATTTCCGCCTCTCCCCGGGAGATACGTGATGGGTGGAGTCTCCCTGCCCTCGAGATGGTCCCGCATTGGAGCACACCTAGTTACCTAACAGCACGGTATTGAGATGCAAACTGTGCGGCTGAAGGTTAAGTAGGATTGAGGAAGCCTGAAAGCCTCTCTTAGCACGTGTGGAGCCAAGAGGACAGTAGGCTCCGCTTCTTTTCTTTCCTCTCTCCCCTCCCCCTCTCTCCCCGCTTGTACTTCTACTTCCAATCCCTTAAGCTTAGCCTCCTTAGGAAATCTCCCCCTCTTCCTCCTAAGGAAGACCCCCCTGCACTTGTAACCGAAACCCTGAAATAAAGCTCAACCCTTGTTCGACTCTGGAATGTCCTTTCTCTCATACGTTTATCCGGTTTGGCCAACCGAAGACCTGGGACAGGTAAGAAAGACTCGGGTAGCCCAATACAGGCCTCTAGGCCTGGCAGAAAGATTCTATGGTTTTTTCACTTTTCGTCTGCTTTTTCCTATTCATGATGTTGGCTGAGTGTTGTAGCTTCTGGTTCTTTCAGTCAGAAGGTACAGAACTTTGTGTTGAGCTGATGTGTGAAAAAGCTAAAAGCAGGTTTTTGTTTTTTGTTTCCCAGATCAACCCTGGGGTTAGCTTGTTAAGTGTGTGGGAGGAGTGGTCTGGTCACAGGAGATCTCCTCAGCTAAACTGAGGCAAAGGCAAGCTCTGGGGATGGTGATCCCAGTTTCCCTATTGTCTTCCCTTTTCCCCTGGAGGGCTGAGGCATGTCTAGATGCTAATGCGTGTTCCCACCCCTCCTGGGGCTCCTCTCCCAGCACTGAGGCTTGCCTGGGTCTCAGTGCGAATTTTCTCTGCCCTGGGTCCTCTGTCCTTCCAGATCACCTCCACCACAGTAGGAAGAATCCCCCTTTGCTATTTTCCTAGCCTCTGGTGTTATGAGACTATTTGCCTCCTTCTGCTGTTTCCACTGATCCAGGATTTTTCTGGGGAAATATTTTATGGTTCTTTCACGGTCATCAGGAGGGGAGGAGAGAGCATTTACTGATCACTCCGCCATCCTGGCTCCCGGAAGTTCAAGTAGGTGACTTACCGAAGTTTAGTCTTCAGGCTGAAGGTTTCAAGGGCTGCTGCGCTGATATCTGGGGCTCAGCGGCTCTCACCAGCTCAGTTTGGCTGGTCTCCTGCTCCACTGGTTCCACCCGCCGCTCTCAGGCTTCTCAGGTCCCTTCTGCTCCGCTGCGCTGACTGCGCTGTGCTGTGCGCTGGGGGCTCACCCCCGCGGAACAGATCCTTCCCGTGGACCTTCCAGTCTAATCTGGGCTCCGAATCCATCAAAGTCTGTCACCCACTGGATTCTGGACCTCCAAAGTTTGGTCAGATTCTCCTTTCAGAGGTATCAAGAGGAGTTTGTCCAGGAGCTTAGGTGAGTTGTTGCTTTCACTCCGCCATCTTGGCTCCACCCCCAAGAAGCCAAAGATAGATTTTTTTTTTTTATTAATTTTTTTATTTTTTTTAATGTTTAACAATCACTGCCATACAATTGCGATTTTATCCCTCCCCACCCACCCCCCACTACCTCCCTCCCTCCCCACGACTGCATACAATTCTGTATAGATTCTACATAAACTTTCCTATTGAGTATATTTTCACTATCGTCATGCTGTGTAGTCAGACTAAGATAAATGAAAGAATCCGTATAACAAATCAGAACATGATACACAAACAGATACACATACACAAACATGATCTGCTACATTATGTGAGTGACTTCCATATTTCTCTCTCTGAGTGTGGAAGGCTTTTTGCCTTGAGGTCCACCATTGGGATTTTTTTTTTTTTTTCAGAAGTTCTTGTGTTATTACAAAAATCTAAGTCTACCAGAAAAAACTCTCACACACTGTGGTTGTTGCTGTGCATAAAGTTCTCCTGGTTCTGCTCCTTTCACTCAGCATCAGGTCATATAAGTCCTTCCAGGCCTCTCTGAAGTCTTCTTGTTCATCATTTCTTATGGCACAATAGTACTCCATTACATTCATATACCATAATTTATTCAGCCATTCCCCAATTGATGGACATCCCCTTGACTTCCAGTTTTTGGCAACTACATAGAGTGCTGCTATAAATATTTTTGTACATGTGGGACCCTTTCCCATTTTTATGATCTCTTGGGGATATAGTCCTAGTAGCGATATTGCTGGGTCAAAGGGTATGCATATTTTTGTAGCCCTTTGGGCATAGTTCCAAATTGCTCTCCAGAATGGTTGGATGCGCTCACAGCTCCACCAACAATGAATTAGTGTTCCAACTCTCCCACATCCTCTCCAGCATTTATCATTTTCTTGTTCTGTCATGTTTGCCAATCTTATAGGTGTGATGTGGTACCTCAGAGTTGTTTTGATTTGCATCTCTCTAACCAATAGTGATTTAGAGCATTTTTTCATATGATTATAGATAGCTTTAATTTCTTCCTCTGAAAATTGCCTGTTCATATCCTTTGACCATTCAAAGATAGATTTTAAAGGGTGAAATTATATCTTTATTTTCACTAATAATCTTTAACTGAATTTTGACATTTCCTTCATTTCTGAACATAGAAAACAGACATTATTCCAAGGAGTCCAAAGGCTTCACTAGACTGACAAAGGGATCCATGACCCCACCAAAAGATTAAGAACCCCTACTTTGTGATTTCATTACTGTGGGCAGGTCTTCCTCTAACACATAACTTCCACACCTTAGGAGAAAGTCTACCTTGGCCAAAACAGCATATGACCTCCTAGTGATGATCCTCTCCTAACTTAGCTAGGCAGGTTCTCAGATAACAAATACCCAAGCCCACCACTGGGCCTGTACTTGTAGACAGTGTAGCTGGGAAGGACCTGCTAAGTCCTGAAATCTGCTGGCGTAGTCTTTAAGACCTCAACTCACAATAAGGTATCATATCATATCATAACATAATAGGACTTCACTGCAATGAAGGATATCCAAGGTTACCATAACACAAATGTATGTTCCTTTCATGTTTAAAGATGGCACTGCTAATCCATCATGAATAGCAGTCACAGAAGGAGAGGTTTTCTAGTAGTGGTTATGAGGCCCTATAGGACTTTCTACATATGTCTTAGGATTGTCCCTTTTCCTGAGGCACAGCTTAAAATAATTTGCATGACCTGACCTAGCTGCTCTTACAGAAAATGGGAGATACAAAGTGAACTATGTCCAAAAGACATAGGGAATCAGTGCTGGGTGCTGCTGGGTAGAAAGCATATTCCCCAGGAAGGGAAAGGGGGAACCAGGGAAGGGAAAAGGTATATAGAAAGGACCTTCTGCACTATGAAATGACCCAAAGAGAGTTCTGAGAGATTGCTATAGGCCTTATAACTTATAACCCTGGTGTTGGGGTAGGGTGGTGGCATAGTAGAGGTAACATGGCAGAAAGGTTCACTCTTTCCCGATGGTATTGGACTACACAGAGTTATTTCTCCACTTGCAGCTCCCCTCTGGTCCTCTGCTCCTAGTGCGTGCCATACATTTCTTTTCCCAGCCTTAATTCTGTCCAACCTCCTTGCCTCTCTGTTTTTTCATCATTCCTCCCTAGAAACTGGGGCCAGTTTTGAGGGATTAGACTTGAATTCTGGCTGACAATGTTCCATCTCTTTCGTGACTGCCTCTCAGGCCGGAATGTTTCTGGGTCCTTTAAACTTTCTTCTCTTTTTTACTTCAGGCCCTTACTTTCAACATAAATTGTTCCTTCAAGTGGCTGTATAAATATCCCCTTCTTGAACCTGTAGTTCATAATGCATCAGCTAATGGACCATGAATAATAACAGGTTATCCATAAATAATTTCTGATGAAGATATTCAATCAAAAGTTTGTTTGGGGGATCCCAAAATGGGAAGTTCATATAATATTTAGTTAAGTTTACTAGTTAAAGTGACTGGCATTTATTAAGAGTCTATTGTGGCAAGATGGCGGAGTAGAAATATACACATATGCTAGCTCGGAACCCACAACCCATAAATTACCTGTAAAGAAGAACTCCCAATAAATTCTGGAGCAGCAGAAGCCACAGAACAACGGAGTGGAGGAGATTTCTGTTCCAGAGACACCTGAAAATCTGACACAAAAGGTCCATCATGCACCAGACCTGGAGCAGAGCCCAGCCCTGCCTTGGTCCCACAGCACTGAGAGGAGAAGATCCGAGCAGGCATCAGGGACAGAATCTCCAGCGGGCTGCACGGGTCCCTCCATCCACAGGCCCCAAAGGTCAGTGAGAGACTCTTTTTGGCTCGCAGAGAGGGGAGTGGGGTGTCTCCATAACTCAGGCCCCCTCGGAAGGCAGCAGCAGACAAGGGCTCCCATAGCAGGCTGGAGCCCGGATCCATTGTTGAAGGTCTCCACATAAACACCCTGAGGGAACTGAGCCCTGTGAGGCAGCCCTGGACCCACCTGAGCACCTGAACTTAATCTCACACTGAAAAGCAGCCCTGCCCCCTCCCAAAGCCCTGAGGCTGGGAAGCAGCATTTGAATCTCAGACCCCAAGCACTGGCTGGGAGGATCTGGAGGCGAAGTGGGTGTGAAGAGGACACTCAGAAGTCAAGTCCCTGGCTGGGAAAATGCCCAGAAAAGGGAAAAAAAACAAGACCATAGAAGGTTACTTTCTTGGTGAACAGATATCTCCTCCCTTCCTTTCTGATGAGGAATAACAATGGTTATCATCAGGGAAAGATATAGAAAATCAAGGTTTCTGTATCCCAAACATCCAAAATAAATATTCAATGAGCTCAGGCCATGGAAGAGCTCAAAAAGGATTTTGAAAATCAAGTTAGAGAGGTGGAGGAAAAACTGGGAAGAAAAACGAGAGAGATGCAAGAAAAGCATCAAAAGCAGGTCAACACCTTGCTAAAGGAGACCCAAAAAAATGCTGAAGAAAATAACACCTTGAAAATTAGGCTAACTCAATTGGCAAAACAGGTTCAAAAATGGAAAAGGAGGTTCAAAAGCTCACTGAAGAAAATACTTCTTTCAAAATTAGAATGGAACAGATGGAGGCTAATGACTTTATGAGAAACCAAGAAATCACAAAACAAAACCAAAAGAATGAAAAAATGGAAGATAATGTGAAATATCTCATTGGAAAAACAATGGACCTGGAAAATAGATCCAGGAGAGACAATTTAAGAATTATGGGGCTACCTGAAAACCAAGATCAAAAAAAGAGCCTAGACACCATCTTTCATGAAATTATCAAGGAAAACTTCCCTGCTATTCTAGAACCAGAGGGCAAAATAAGTATTCAAGGAATCCACCAATCACCACCTGAAAGAGATCCAAAAAGAGAAACTCCTAGGAACATTGTGGCCAAATTCCAGAGTTACCTGGTCAAGGAGAAAATATTGCAAGCAGCTAGAAATCAACAATTCAAGTATTGTGGAAATACAATCAGGATAACACAAGATCTAGCAGCTCCTACATTAAGGGATCGAAGGGCATGGAATAGGATATTCCAGAAGTCAAAGGAACTAGGACTAAAACCAAGAATCACCTACCCAGCAAAACTGAGTATAATACTTCAGGGGAAAAATGGTCTTTCAATGAAATTGGGGACTTTTAAGCATTCTTGATGAAAAGACCAGAGCTGAAAAGAAAATCTGACTTTCAAACACAAGAATGAAGAGAAGCATGAAAAGGTAAACAGCAAAGAGAAGTCATAAGGGACTTACTAAAGTTGAACTTTTTACATTCTTACATGGAAAGACAATATTTGTAACTCTTGAAACTTTTCAGTATCTGGGTAGTGGGTGGGATTACACACACACACACACACACACACACACACACACACACACACACACACATGCACACACGCACAGAGACAGAGAGCACAGAGTGAATTGAATAGGACCGGAGCATATCTTAAAAAAATGAAATTAAGTGGTGAGAGAGAAATATATCAGGAGGAGAAAGGGAGAAATGGAATGGGGCAAATTATCTCTCATAAAAGAGGCAAGCAAAAGACTCTTTAGTGGAGGGAAAAAGAAAGGAGGTGAGAGAAAAACATGAAGTTTACTGTCATCACATTCCACTAAAGGAAGGAATAAAATGCACACTCATTTGGGTATGAAAACCTATCTTACAATACAGGAAAGTGGGGGAGAAGGGGATAAGCAGGGTGGGGGGGATGATGGAAGGGAGGGCAATGGGAGGAGGGGTCAATTTGAAGTCAACACTCTTGGGGAGGGACAGGATCAAAAGAGAGAATAGAAGCAATGGGGGGCAGGATAGGATGGAGGGAAATATAGTTAGTCTTACACAACATGACTATTATGGAAGTCATTTGCAAAACTACACAGACTTGGCCTATATTGAATTGCTTGCCTTCCAAAGGAAAGGGGTGGGGATGGAGGGATGAAGAGAAGTTGGAACTCAAAGTTTTAGGAACAACTGTTGAGTACTGTTCTTGCCGCTAGGAAATAAGAAATACAGGTAAAGGGGTATAGAAAGTTATCTGGCCCTACAGTACAAAAGAGAAGATGGGGACAAGGGAAGGGAGGGATGATAGAGGAGAGGGCAGATTGGTGATAGGGGCCATTAGAATGCTCGGTGTTTTGGGGTGGGGGGAGGGGAGAAATGGGGAGAAAAATTGGAACCCAAAATTTTGTGAAAATGAATGTTAAATAAATTTTTAATAAATAAATGAATCTATTGTGTATCAGGCATATGCTAAACACTGGATAAAATGGTATCTCATTTGATATGAAAATAATCACCTTGTTCAACTTACACAGTGTTTGTGTTACTTAGTAGATGCTAAAGTAATATCTGTATTAAAGGTACAAACAGAGGAAGGAATGTCATCTCTGATATAACTCTTATGTGACAAAGACCTAGGTCAAAGTTCAAGTCATTAATTCAGTTATTTTCAGTAAGAAAGAAGGCAGATCTCAACTGTCTTTGTAGTAATTGGGAATTTCTTTGGTCTCAGTTTCCTCATCTGTAAAATAAAACAATAGGATATATGGCCTCCAAATTCTCTTTCAGCTCCAAAGTTATGATTCTAGGTGGCATAGAGGATAAGTGATAAGATCTGAAGTCAGGAATAGCTGAGTTCAAATCTAGCCTCATATACTTACTAGTTGTGTGACCTTCGGTATAAGTCACTTAACCACTGTCTCCTTCAGTATCCTCATTTATAAACTGGGGATAACAATAGCACCTATCTCTCAGGGTTGTTGTGAGGAGGTGGGGAGAGTGAGAGAGAGAGAGAGAGAGAGAGAGAGAGAGAGAGAGAGAGAGAGAGAGAGAAATTGAGAACCAGGATCCCCCACCTTCACCTGTTTACCAGGACCTGATTTGGATCCCACCTTCCTTGACACAACTTCCTGGTCACCTAAAGACATAAAAAGTCCCATCTACATGAAGTCAATGCCCCTTCAATTTGGTGCATGCCTGAAGACCACATGAGTTGTCATGCCCTGCTCTGCTGACAAGATATGTTTCCATATGGAGATGACTGGAAAGAAATCTATATAACCTAAGTACCATCATATCTTACTGTGTTATGACAAAGCAATAAGCCTCCTTTTGCTAAATTAGACAACCAGCCAATGTTTATTAGCACCTGCTATGTGTCAGGAACTGGGTTAAATGCTGGGGATACAAGGAAAGGTAAAAGACAGTCTCTACCCCCACAGAGCTCATAATGTCATGAAGGAAGACAACTCATAAGAAGTAGCTAAAAGGAGTGGGGGAAGAGAAAGGGTACCCTGCAGTAGGGATATGATCAAGTCCAGAGGAAAGCAAGCAGGGTGGGAAATGATGAGGCGACTGCCCTGGGTCCCTTTCTTACATGGGGGGAATCTAAGAAGAGCTCTCTGTGTCTACCCTCCACCCTTTCCAACATGGAGAGAAAGAAGTTCCAGGGACAGAGATGCATATGAGCTTGCAGCATGATGAGTTTCTAAAGAGCATGACGAAGTCCAGGAGAACTGCCAGGTGGGAAATGATGCAGTGGCTGGCCCATGTGCCTTCCCAAGGAGCCTGGGAGGAGCTAACTGTTCATCTTGTCCCAAAATTGAACCTAAATTAACAGAATGCCAGTACAGAGAAAGATTCAGAGAGATAAAGACAGAGACGGAGATTCAATGGGAGGGAAATACCAGGAAGTTAAATTCCTGACTCAGTGATAAATCGTATCACAGCTGCACCAAGTACTAAGCTGATAGAATTTTTCCAGTTCTGAATTCCTAAAAGTTAAAAAAAAAAACCCTCTAATAATTGCAGCCTAATTGAAAACTAGGCAGGATGGTGCCCTAGATTCTAGAGTCCAAAGCTGCTGTCCTCCAGTCTGAATTGCTATCTAGTCAACCGGCTGATATTTGTAGAGTATTTCTGATATTTCTGTAGAAAAACATTTAATAATAATTACTATTTCCATAGTGCTTTAAGATTTCCAAAGTGCATTCTTCACAAAAACACTGTAGGAGAATTACATAAGGATCAACATACTCATTTTGCAGATTAGAATACTGAGCCTCAGAGAGGTGAAGTCATTTTCTAGAGGACACACAGCCAGTAAGTACTAGGTCTGAGATTCAAAGCCCCATCATCCTGTCTCCAGGACTAGCATTCTCCATGCTGCTGCATCTTATAGATGCTGGATCTAATAGAAAGAATAAATTCTCATCCCAGCTCCAAAAGATTTGGAACTTAGCCATGAGAAGATTCCAGGAGACTGACGTCTATAATGTGCTTACAATATCTGTGCCACAGAATTTCTCCAAATTCTAGAACAGAATGTTGTTCTAGGTGCTCCTAGTGTAGCTCCTGAAAATTCAAGTTGAAAAGGCCCTGGACAGCTATTGGCATTGCCTTCCAACCAAATGTGTCTGGGAATTGAACACAAAGAAATAGGAACAGTGCTTAGCAGAACTGTGGATGTAGACAAAGTTTGCCTCTGACTCTCTACTCCTTTCTCCTCCTGTGCCCTTCATCTCCCATCCCCCCAGATGAGGATGCTCCATTAAGGAACACCCTCCAGGGCCACTCTGCTTGGCTTCAGATCTTTCCATATTTTTCTTCCCTTTTTTTCTCCATCCCCAAGGTACCAATCAAAAATGTACAGCAGGGTAGGTACCTTATTTCTTCTTAGCTAACTAAAAAGTAACGTAACATCTATCTATACGAAACAATCTACACAGGTAATGGTTTAATGGATTAGGTTGCATTGAGAAATATGGTGTCCAGGACTAGAAAAGCAATAGACTGGTTGCACTCTACCCCAGTAATCATCCAACATATGAAATATTTCATATCTAGGTGTGGGTAAGAACTCTTGGGAATTTTTTGTTTACTTCTAGGTTTTTTTTTTTAAATTCGCATGCATTTATTTTCTCTCCCTCTCTTGTCCTCCTCCACATTGAGAAAGGAAAAAAAAATGTGTAACCACTGTAAGTATATTTATTTTTTTGGTTTGGTACACTCAAATTTTATTTTTGAATAGTATTTTATTTTTCTCAAATACCTGTAAAGACACTTTTTAGCATCCATTTAAAAAGATTTTGAGTTCCAAATTTTCTTCCTCTCTCTCTTCTTTCCCCCTCTCTGAAAAGGTAAGAATTTTAAATAGGCTATGTGCAATCATGTAAGACATAAGTATATATTAGTCATGTGAAAAATGAAATAGATCAAAAAAAACATGAAAAAGACAAGGAAAGTAAAAATAGTAGGCTTCAATCTGCATTCAGGCTCCATAGTTCTTTCTCTGGATGTGGATAGCATTTTCCATCATGAGTCCTTTGGAATTGTCATGGATCATCATATTGTTGAGAAGAGTTAAGTCATTCATAGTTGATCATCACACAATGCTGCTGTTGTATACAATGTTCTCCTGGTTCTGCTCAGCCAGTATACAAATTTAAGCAAAACAAACTCTCACATTGGCCATGTCCAAAAATATATATCTTGTTCCAAGTACTGAATCCCATGGTAGCATTCTTCATCCTCAGTCCTGTGGAATTATGGTTGGTTGTTGTGTTGAATACAGTGTGTGTTCATCCTTCATTGCTGAAGAAAACCATGCCATCAGAGAAATGATGACATGACTTGTACTTGACATTGTTTTGAGTGAGAAAGGGCTGTGCAGATCACCAGCTTCACTTCTCCTCCAGAGCCATCTGAATCTAGTGACCAGGTATTCATCAGGATGACTGGAGATGACCCAGGATGAGGTAACTGGAGTTACCTGACTTGCCCAAGGTCACAAAGTTAGTGAGTGTTAAGTGTCTGAGGTGAGATTTGAACTTAGGTCCTCCTGATTCCTGCACTGGTGTTCTATCCACTGCACCACCTAATTGCCCCTGTCCTTAAGTCAGTAAGACCTTTCTGGAATTCATTGACAAGCTTAGGAACATCCAGAAGAGAATGACCAAAGTGCTTTGGAGACTAGAGACCAAGATATATAAGGATGGAAGACCTGTTTAGCCTGGAAAGAGGGATAAAGGGGATAGAAATATTATCTTCAAATATGGAAAATAATGGCACATGGAAACAGCTTAGATTTATTCTGGTTAGCCCTAGAGGACAGAATTAGTAATAGCAGATAAAAATTACACAGAGGCACTCTTCAGGAGAATGTAAAGAAAAGTCTTAATTAGTAAAGAAGATGTGCGGAGGAACTCATATTTTTAAGTATCCACTATATGCCAGAAACAGTGCTAAGCACTTTAAAAGTATTTTCTAAGTTGATACAACAACTCTGCCAAATAGGTGCTATTATGATTCCCATTTTACAGTTGAAGGAACTGAGGCAAACAGAAGTTAAGTGACTTGCCCAGGGTCACACAGCAAGGAATCATCTAAGGTCAAATGTACACTCAGGTCTTCTTGATTCTAGGTCCAGTCCCGCTATCCATTTCACTGCCTGGCTGCCTCTAATGTCAAGGGTGACCCCTTTGGAGGTCAGAGAATCTGAGTTCAAATCCTAGCTTCTATCTAACTCTACCTGCATGACAACCTCTAAAATTAAGGTATTGGACTAGTTAAAGGCCTGAACGTATGAATAATTAAATTAGACTAAAATTGAAATGAGCTGTCTGGGAAAGCAATAGATCTTTACCTAGCAGCTGGATTTGTCCCTTGTCAGGAATATTCTAGAATTTTAATGTCCAAGTTTCTGAAGTCCCTTATAGCTCTAAGATTATGTTGTTCTGTGATCCCTCCCACTATATTCCCATTTTAAAAGAAAATGCCTAGAGAGGGAAATGTTTAGCCCACAGAACTGACTCCAAAGGCACAAATAAATTTCTAATTGTGAGAATTTCAGACACCACACCTGGCTAATGGGGGAGATTCTCAGAAGGGAATTCATCCCACTAGGGTTACCACAATAAAAATTTTCTTAATAACTATAGTACCACATATCAGAGAGGAAAACTCAATGATATAACACCAAGTGACCAACTCTATCCCCAATTCTACTACCATGGAGACAGCCCCGCAACTCTAATGGTACTTGCACAAGATTAGTATAAACAAGAGAAATCTCAGTGATGTGACTCCAACTTCAGTGAGAGAGAGGGATTCTCTGTAGCTACAGATATAGATATAGATATAGATATGTGCTTGTATTTTTTTTTCCAAAACAAACTTGGGACACAGAATCTGGCAAAGGGTATTACTCTCTTTAAAACCTCATTTAAAAGTGCATTTTCTTTTCATGAAATCAAATCAATCTCAGAGAATCCAGAATCAGATGGCCAGTATATCTATGAGTGGTCCTGAAAAAGGGAAGTCCAGAAATAGCTCTGAAATCAAAGAATGTTAACTCTATATATCAGGAGAAGCAAAACTAAAGAACAGGGGAGAGAGGAGAGAAAAGAACATGAGTATAAAAATAAAAAGAAAGCGGGGGGAAAGACCAAAAAAAAACCTCAAGAAAAGTCCAGAGCAACTCAAGTGAAGTGATCAAAGAAGGGAGAAACAACTTTAATTTGCATGGACTTTATGGTTTACAAATTCCCAGTCACATGCACTTTCTTTTTTTTCTTAATATTTTATTTTACCCCAATTACATATAAAAACAATTTTTTAAATTAAATTTTTTTAAATTTGGGTTCCAAATTCTCTCCTTCCCTTCACCTCCTTTTCTCTCCCCTCATTGAGAAAACAAGCAATTTTATATAGGCTATACACCAATCACATCCATTTCCTCATCTGATCCACTCAGCAACCTGTGCTAGCCAAAGATGTGCAGGTAAATGTTTAGCAACCAGTTTCCTGGGGAAAAAAGAAAAAGAAAAATGCATGCAAGATATACTTCAATCAATATAATTTAATGTTTTGATCATTATTAACAGTTCATCTGAATTATGAACATGTTCTCCATCACTTTCTTAAGTCTAAATAATGAACAAAATGAAAAATCAAGGCTTGATTTGTAATTTTCAGGTTTTTGAGCTGTAAATGCTCACAGTGAATATTTAACAATCAGCTTTCTTGGGTCCATAAGAGATAGCTTCAAAAAACTCTGGATGCTAGCCCTGTATTTTAATGGGAACAAAACTCTCAGAGGCAAAGGGACTTACACTGGGTCACAAAGTTACTAAGGGACAGAAAAGAGACTGGCACCAGGTCTTCTGACTCCAAGTCCAGTACTTTACCCATATTTAGTAAATGGAAATAAAATTAAGTATTTAGAATTTCTTCTCCAACTTCCTAAAACTGGTGATTTAAATATCAAAGTCTTGCAGTATAAGATTTGGGAAAGTTTTAAAATCACCTCCCAGTTTAGAAACATGTGTTTCTACTCTGATCAACATGTGGTAGGGCAGGAAAACCAGTAGTCTTTTTAGCAGGATCAGACAATCATCCCTCCCTCAGCATCCTTTTCTCCCCACTCTCCCATCCCCCACCCCACTGTGAGCAGAAAATCCTCAGATTCCAGGCTCTGGACAATTTATCCTCAGCCTGCTGAGGGGAGATTGCTATTTCCTCCTGCTATTGAGGGCTCCTCCTTGAGTCCATTCCCAGAAAACAACCTACCTCCAAAGGACCTGAGAAAAGATAGTCTAAGAATTTGAGTCCCACTGGAGACATTTAAAGTCAGAGTGTCTCAGGATTCCAAGTATGCAATGAGATTAAAGAGGCAGAATGGGTTTTTTTCCTCCTTTTCTGAGAGATAGGCTCACAAGGTCTGGAAAGTCCCACCAACTTGCCATGGGTTTCCCATATCAGATGACTTGTTCTTTTTAAAACTTGGCTTGCTGAGATGGGTGATCTGAATTTAACTGAATTTAACTAGTGTTTCTGTGGAGTAAAATTCATTTGTTCATTCATTCAACACTTACTACATGAAGTGTTAGGCAGAGTCCTTATTCTTTTACTCTTCCCAATAAGAAAAAATATGAATAAACCACATTTTTATCCTCCCGTTAGGCTGACTCAAGGGTATAACCTCCTTTCTGATCACTGTCTCTAAACTCCACTCCCTTCTTTGCATGTCAGCTTTTGGAGTTTTGCCTGGTGTCTCTTTAGGCCACAGTCAGTGCCAGCAATTGAATTCATTTTGATGTAGAGTTAAAATTGCCCCCATGGTCCACACAGATCACATTCTCTGCTAGATTGAGGAATTTCTTTATGACAAAAAAATATTAATAAAAATATAACAGCTCAGAGCCCCACTGAGGAAAATTCCTAACATTCAGACAGTAGCTTTGATTTCTGACCCATTTAAATTCTGTGTATTTCTAGCTAACCCCTGGCTTCCTCCAGTACCCTCTGTTTGGTATGGACTAAGTATATAGACATGCATTAAAAGCCATTATGATTGACCATGAATTTTTACATGAAGAAAAAAAGCAAACTAAAGAAACAACCCAGATTTTAAAAAGAAAAGATGATATGACAGCACTGGTTATCAAAAAAGACTGGAGATGAGAACTGGAGAGAAGAGCAGATCTTTCAGAACTTCCATCAGTCCTTGAAGTTGTGATTACAACTGGTAATCACATTCTTTGTTCCAAGATGCCTACAGAGACCCAATGGCCCATTGCAATCTTCCCATCAGCAGCCATCTGCTCCCCTCTCTCCTCTGTCTCCTCTTTCTCAGAGGCAGACAGCTTGCCTATGTGCTGTGTCATCTTTGCTCAGTCTGTCTCTCACTGGTTCAGTAGCTCCCTTTCAAAGCTACATGGCCAATATACATAAGTGAAGAGGGAAAGTGAAATTCCCTTCTCCCACTCCCCATCTTGCAAGGATCTCTTCTACAGGCAGCTCCTGGCTTATAACCTTTCCTACTCTCAAACCTGAATTTCTGAAATTCATCCAAGGCATATCTATTTAAAGGCTCCAGACACAGCCAGTTGTGCTGGTGTCCTCTTGACTCAATCAAAGGGACATTAACACCTTACCAAGGAATCAGACCAAAGGCCCTCTATAACTATATCTACTGAGATAGGGAGGTAGACCACCTCCCTTACACTAATGTAGTCCCATGCTATGAGTCTATACTATTCCGAAGTACAAGTACATGGAGCTGTTTAGCACAACGTCAGGACCACATTTCAGAAAGCTGCATTTCCCATCCGAGGTCTACTTTGATTTCCTCAGCATTTATGGATTCTTCCAAGAGTCTTCTCTGGACTTGTGGTTAATTGGGTTAAAGTTCCCAGAGGCCTTCCGACAAAAGTGCCTAAAGTTCATTGAAACCCAACATCATAGGAGTAGACAGTGAGGGTAACCAACCTACAAAGAATTAACAGGAGAATCTAGGTGGTGCAGTGGATAGAGCCCTGGGCCTAGAGTCAGGAAAACTTGAGTTCAAATCCAGCTTCAGTGGCTTAGTAGCTATGCGACCTTAGGCAAGTCATCACGTTTCTCTATCCATAAAATGAGTAATAATAGTATTTACCTCCCAAGGTTGTGAGGATCAAATGAAATAATCATTGTAAAGCATTTAACACAGTGATGATATATACATGTAATATATATACATACATACACATATGTATAATAAACACTATGAATACTAGTTATTATAACAAGGCATACAATAGAAATAAAAGTTCAGGTCCCATCTGGAGGAGCCACAGTGATCCATACCTCATAGGAAGATGACTAGCTGTTGGGTTATATTATATATTATGTTATATTTAGATTGGTCAAGACTCATGTGTCTTGGATGCAATGCCAAAGATCAGCCAAAGGATTAAAAGTGCCTGACGTGTAGTAGGCACTTAATAAATGTTTGTTGGATGACTGAATTCAATTTGAGCACTTAGGAAGCACTATGTATGTGCCAGGCACTGTGCCTGGTGCCAGAGAGACAAAGAAAAATGAAAAAGAATCCTTGCCTTCAGAGAACTTACATCCCCTAGAGGGGAGAAACAGTAAACATAAAAACATACAAAGTATATATGTGTATATATATGCATGTATATGTGTGTATGTGTGTATGCATATATGTGTGTATATGTGTGTATTTGTGTGTGTAGGCATGTGCACATGCATGTGTGTATAGGTACATGTGTGCTTGTGTGTATATGTGTACATGTGTATGTGTGTGTGCATGTATGTGTTGTATGTATATGTGTGTGTATATATACACATACATATGAAATAAAACTAACCAGAGTAATGGGGAGGGAAGCCCAGGCAATTGGAAGATCATGAGAGACCTTCTGTAGGAGGCAACATCAGAGCTGAACCTTAAAAGGAGATCCAACAAGAGAGTGGGCTGTTCCCAGAAGTATCATGGTCTTTGTGGCCTTGGCGGGGCAGGGTTGGGCAAGGGAAACAGAAACAACCAGAGGAAGAGTACTTAAAGCAACGTTGTGTGTTTAAGAAAGAGAACTAGATCTGGAATCAGAACAAGAGCATTTCATCACATATACGCTCTATGTGTGACCTTGGCAAGTCACCCTTGAGACTTAGTTTCCCCATCAGATGGGACTAGTAGATTTCATGGATCCCGTCTATCTCTAGATTCTATTTTCAGTCAGTCATTTTCAGTTGAGTTCAACTCTCTGTGATCCCATTTGGGGTTTTCTTGACAAAGATACTGAAGCAGTTTGCCATTTCCTTCTCCAGCTCATTTTACAAATGAGAAAACTGAGGCAAACAGGGTTAAGTGACTTGCCCAAGGTCACACAATTGGTAAGAGTCTGAGGTCAGCTCCTTCAGACTCCAGGGCTGGTAAATCTGCATCAAGAATTATGTTTTTCACTTGATTTTTAAAATCTATTTTTATGCGTTTCATGTGATTATAGCTTTACTGTAAATAAAACACTTTTCATATTTACTATCCCGCTGGATCTTCACAACAGACTGAGGTTGGTAGGTGCTATTATCCCTACTTTGTGGATGAAGAGTCAAGGATTAGAGAGGCTAAGATACTTGTGGAAGGCTAGTGCTCATGTCAGTTTCAGGTCTTAAATGAGGCATCCTCACTCCAGATTAAGCACACCTTCTCCTATACCATTCTTGCTTCTTCCCTCATCCTGGTTCTGTCCTTTACCCAGAAACAGAAACCCCCTTCTTACTTTAAGGGAAGAGGAAAATTCTGACCCACAAAATACGAGTCAGATGGGAGTTCAAGGACATCTTGCAGAGAGGCACAAGGGAAAATTTAGCGACGTCAAAACATCGAGCAATCAGAAACTGCCAACAACTATGTTACAAAGCTGTACCATAAATATAAACTTTTCCCACAGTTCTCCAAGAAATTCCTCTAAATTCTTTGAGAAGGCTGTTTGGTTTTTCTTTCTTTTTTTTAAAAAATTTTTCTTGGTCTTGTTCCTCCCATCCCTACCCCTCACACACACACACACACACGCACACACACACACACACATACACACACACGCACACACGCACACACACATACACACACACACACACACACACACACACACACACACCTTAGAAATGATAACAGATCTAAGGTGTTGACTAAAGATCCTAAAGAAGAAGGCCTCAAGGTTCCATGATAGAGACTAATTTTGCAAAGGCAGCCCAGCTCTCTGTAGGCTCTGACAGCAGCTGAGACACAAGAAGGCAGATGAGGGATGGCGAAGGAGGCAGAAGGAGGGGACTCAGGCTGAGACATACATGATGTCTTGCTTGGACTCCGAGCAAGAGAAAGTATCCGTGAGACAGACATACTGCTATGGAAAACAAACTGAGACACCGAAGCATAAACAGAAAGGCACACGCAGAGAAAAACAGGCAGAAACAGAGCAAGCCAGCCTGAGAGAGACATGTGCATGCAGCCCGACATACAGAGAGGCCTCGGAGGGGGGCGAGGTGACAGACATCCCCTTTTGGCAAGGGATGCCCTTCCTTTTTTTGTCAGTTTAAATTATTCATGACCAAACAACAGAAAACAATATAGCTAAATAAAAAATGCAACGGGGACAGTGCAGCATGCAGTGTGAGCATGGAAACAATGCTGCCAGCCAACTGGTTCATTCTGATGAGCGAGATGCATGGGTCAGGAGGGGTGAATCAGCTCTGCCTTCAGGTGGCTGAGAGGAAGCAGCTTTCGGCTTGGACAGCTCATGTTGTCCGTTTTCAGGAGAGTCCAGAGGATGTGCATGGCTGACAGGGGGAATGCACTAAATCCACTCTGGTTCTTGCACATGGGGAACTTAATTTTTCAGATGGGGAACCCTGGGAGATTTCTCCTGCTGACCTGATGTCCTAGGCAAAACTAGGCAGGAGGGGAATTAGTATTCGTATAGTGCCTACTATGTGCTGTGTTTTATAAATGTTATTTTATCCTTACAATCACTCTGCAAAGTAGGTGCTAATATTATCTCCACTTTACAGATGAGGAAACTAAGGCAAACAGAAATTAAGTCACTTCACACAACCAGTAAGTATCTGAGGCCTGATTTACACTTAAGTCTTCCTGACTCTAGGCCCAGGCACCATCAGCTGTCTCTAGAGGAAGTTTATATGTTCAACATTTTCCTTTTCCATTTCAGTCTCCCTCCTTACCCACCACTCATGAGCCCCTGAACTGTCCTAGGCATCCTAGTACAAAAGCCAAAACTTAATTGATGGCCTGCTCCCTTCCCCCACTACCCATAATTTAAACTCCCTTTTCTCATATCTTAGACTCTCAGGGTATAGTATCACAGATTTTAAAATGAAAAAGGCCTTAAAGATCATTTACTCTAAACCCCCCACTTTACAGATGAGAAAACAGCCATCGGGGCTCAGTGACATATTTTGGATCAGAGGGGTAGTTAAGTTGCAGAGCTGGACTCCAAAGCCCACTCCTCTGTCTTGAAGGAAGGACAAGCCTTCAGTCTGCACCAAGTGAATTAGAACTTCCAGGATTTCCAAAGTGACAACTAGTTTATCTGGCTAACCACCTTATGCAGTGCTAAGGAAGGAAGATTTAGGACCATGTTTCTTCTTTCTTAGTAGCAAATAAATTCTAACTGTGACCTTCAGAAGAAAATGCCCCCTTCTTTTAGTCTCTAACCCAGAGGAATTGAGAATTTTAGGCTAACTTGGAGGCGAGAAGGAAGCAGGTGGGGCAGGTGCTACCTCACAATTCCCATTACACATAAGCAGCCACCCACTCTGCTCCCACTTGTGAAATTCTAAGAACCAAATGCTTATCCCCTTTTATTTTTCTGAACTTTTGGGTTCTTAGTCATCTTCCCCTAATGGTGAGCCACAGAGGAGAGTTAAGAAACAATGGAGAAAGGGCTGCAAGATTTAAGTGAGACTTCAGGGTAAGTAATAATTTAAAATTAAAAGCCACCACAGGGAAATAATTTCAGAATGAATCAATGTTTAATTCAGCAGTTGCGGGAACCCTTTAAAGGAAAGACAAAGAAAAACAAGAAAACAATAAATTCACAGAAACCACGTAGGTGGATATCAATCCCTTGTCTTCCTTTCCTCTTTCTCACAGGTAGCATGGAAAACACATTGCACAAGTCAGATAAGCTCCTAACCTCCTTTTTCCACCCCTTGGCTGATACTGACCCAACGCCATGCTTATTTATTAGTAAAACAGTGTGCAATCACGCATGAAAGCCCCCAACAAAATGATAGAGAGTCTAGGGAAGCTAAACTTGTCACCAGTGTTTCTTTGAGCTAAGCTGCCTTCCATTTGCCTTTATCACAAGGCTTTGTTATACATACCACTGATTAGCTTGAAGAAAGATTCTGGCTACCTGCTGAACTAAACACTTATTTTGAAAGTCCCTCCTGGAAGAACTTGGTCAGTTTGGCTCTTGAGGAAGAATTGAGTTGACCATAGACTCTGCTAAATATTCACTCATTTTTTTTCCTGATAATGAGTGTCTTAGGTCTGCCATCTGGATTGTCTTAGACAAATCACCTTCTGAACTTGTTTCTTAATCTGTAAAATGAAGTGTGTAGCCTACGTCAAGGTTTGGAGTTTTTTAATCTTTTTTATGTCATGGACCCCTTTAGCCGTCTGACAATCCTATGGACCTCTTTTCACATTCATGTTTGTAAATACATACAATAAAAAGATTAAAAAGCAAATAAATTATGCTGATATGCAGTTATCAAAATATTAAAAAAAAAAAAAACAACCAAGTCATGGACCCCAGACTCAGAATCCCCGGATATAGTCCCAAAGGTCCCTTCCACTTCTAACATTGTGTGGTTATAAAATTTTCTTTCTCTCCTTTCCTGTTTCATCAGAAAAATAAGGAGGTGACGTGGTGCAATCCTCCATCAGTTTCTCAGGTTTTCATTCACTAGTCCGATGCATCTGCATGAAGCATCCTTCTGGGCTATCCTGTCCCTCATACACACACACACACACACACACACACACACACACACACACAACCAACTCTCACTCACAAGTTGGGTCCAAAGGAGAGCAACTCCCTCCAGCTTTAGGTATTTTGTAGGTCTACATTCCTAAAACTATAATTCAGAAGCCCCCCTGAACGGCTTTATTTTCATTAGTCAATCAGCTAACATAATTAGCACAAATTTACTGAAATGACATAGTGTGAATACTAACAACAAAACATTCTCCTCATAAACCTGGGCTACTGTAGATATTTTAACCTCAGATTCAATTTGGGGACCAAAAGAGGCACTTCTGAGTCATTGAATGAAGGAGATTTGCTTTGTTCAAACAGATGTAGCAGCACTTACCTGCTCTGAATGGGGTCCCTTATCTCCATGTGGAAATACCTCTGGTCAGTATGTCATCATGTGGTCTGAGAAACTCACCTATTCTAAAAGACTCAGACATCATGCAGCTGAGACCTTTCATGCCCCCAATCCAAGAAGTAGTGTCAGGGAATCTGGAGCCAATCAGGTTGTGAGTGGGGAAAAAGTCAGGGAAGTTAGGGAAAATACTGATCCTATCATAGGTATGCTCTCACAGGCAGTGTTAGTGGGAAAGATATGCACATACCTAGAATACACTAGCAGAAAGGTACATATTCAGGAAAGCCATGTTCAAGGCAACTTTCACCTCTGATGCTTTAAGCCTCCAAAGTACAGAAACTTGAGATGTATGAGTTTAGAGACATCTCCCTCCCAAATGGTCATATGGACTATTTGTGCCCAACCTGCTGTAGAACCTTCTGAGCTTCCATTGGTCTGATCAGCCACAGCCAGACACACAGTACATTGTCCCCAGCATCTTGATGTCATTTCCATCCTCTTCAAGCATGAAGGCCAAACAACAGTAACTTCACAGTGATTCTCCACACTGAGAGCAGAGTTTCCTGCCTGATGAGTTGCACCACAGGAAAGCACCATTGTTGATGGTGACTGGGGTGGGCAGCAAAGGAGATAGAAGGGGAGAAAAATTCCTTCCCTGTCCTCAACCCTGACACACTCTGGAAGAGGTGAAAGGAAAAGGCAAAGAGTAGATACCTTCTCAAGAGATGGGCCCTTCTTCCATAGCTGGCTCTCTTTCCAACTACCAAAGCTGACTCCTTAGAGAATGTGTCTCTAAGACATAGAGATGGCTGACTTTTTAAAAGCCCTTAGGGTCATAGCTGCTCTGCTAGTCAGCCAATGGCCTTGAACCGCATAATTCTACCCTACTTCCTTTACAACATTTTAACCATATCCTACATGAGGGTGTGTCATGTAGGCTGGTATGTCCATTTGTCCTGTAAAACACCATTTAGATCTTGAGCATCAGTTCTTCTCTCCATCAGGAGATTCTCCTTCATCTCTCTTGCTTTGTAGTGGTGTTTGATGTACATACATTTTCTCTTTTAAAAAAGTTTTATTAATGCTTTTTTATAACATGCATATAATAACTCTATAACCAAGTCCAACAAGCAAAACCAATTGACAAAGCAACTGCATCTGTAATATTCTGCCTCTGTAGTCCACCACCTCTCTACCAAGCAGAGAGAAGTCATCTTTTCTCCTAAATTAGGACTGACCATTACATCTAATCTAATTTTATTTCCTCTATACACATATACATTTGGTTTATTTATCAACTTTTTTTTAAAAAAAAGTTTCTACTGATTCTCTTTCCTTTTTTTTAGTATTACAAACAAAACAATATCAGTATCTTAAAAAGCATGCCTCATTCTGTGCTTAGTGTCCACCGCTTCTAAGCCAACAGGTAGAAACCATCTATCATCATCAAATCCTTTGAAGTTACAACTGATCAATGCATTAACCAGAACTCTGAAGTCTTCCGGTAACCAACCCTCTTCCTTTGGAAAGCTCTTCTCTCCATCTATCTGTAACTCTTAGCAAAGTAAAATTTTGAACCCAGAATCATATGCATGGATTGGTCCAAAACATGGAAACTGTTTTAGATCTCTTATATCCATCTATCCTATCTGAGACTTTCTTTTACAGTTATTTTGTGGTAAAAATTATTTCCAGCCCAGAGGAAAAAAACACACACACACAAAGAAGCAAATTTATTTGATGATGATGATAATAGCTAGCATTTGTATAGAGCTTTACTTGCAAAGGTCCTTACAAATATAATACCATTTGATCCTCATAGAAACCCTACAAGACAGGTAATAGTATTATCCCCATTATACCAATGAAGAAGCTGAGGCAAACAGGTTTGCCCAGGGTCACACAGCTAGAAAGTGTTTAAGGCGAGATTTGAACTCAGGTCTTCCTGACTCCTGGCCAATACTTGGTCAGAAATCCTTAATTTTATTCGACCTTGGGGAAAAAACCACAAAAAAACTCTCCTCCTAGTTTCCATGATCACAGTATGCCTGGTCCCTGGACCATGTAGAGGGAAGCTGTCTTTAAAATCAGCTCTTCTTTATTAAGGATTATGTTTGGATTACAACTGAAAGATAATTCTCAGCAAAGCATTTACCAAAAAGTCATTTGTATAATTCCACATATCCCCTCCCATTATGATCAGTGCTTTTAAAAAAAAACCTGCCAACTAGTAGGAGTACTGTTCAGCCAGAATTGTTTATTGTTCCAGGTCTACTGAGCCAAAATTCCCAGGGCAACACTGAGATTTCAATTGTTCAGTTTCTCATGTGAGGTTGGTATTATACCTTTAAGAGAAAGAAAACAGGAAAAGAAATCCTCATAAAAGATATTACTGGATCCTTTTTTTAAAAAATCCTGAAAAGCATCATAGAATTTCAAGCTATAAGAAACTTTATAATAACATTAAGTCTAACCTGTCATTTTACAGATGAGACAACAGGAGCCTGGAGACATCAGGTGACTTGTCCAAAGTCACACTGGGGCCAAAATTTATACTCGGCCTTCTGACTACAAATTCAGTGTTCTTTAACTGGACCACACTGTGTTCTTCCTTTTGGAGTCATTTTGGAGGAAAAGGAGGAGGAAGAGGAGAAGAAAAAGAAGGAGAAGAAGAAGAAGGAGAAGGAGGAGGAGAAGAAGAAGAAGAAGGAGGAGGACAAAGAGAAGAAGAAGGAAAGGAAGGAGAAGAAGGAGGAGAAGGAGAAGGAGGAGGAGAAGGAGAAGGAGGAGGAGAAGGAGAAGGAGGAGGAGAAGGAGAAGGAGGATGACAAAGAGAAGAAGAAGGAAAGGAAGGAGAAGGAGGAGGAGAAGGAGAAGGAGGAGGAGAAGGAGGAGGAGAAGAAGAAGGAGGAGGAGAAGGAGAAGGAGGATGACAAAGAGAAGAAGAAGGAAAGGAAGGAGAAGGAGGAGGAGAAGGAGAAGGAGGAGGACAAAGAGAAGGAGGAGAAGAAGAGCTAACATTTACATAGAGCTTACCATGTGCCAAGTGCTTTATAATTATCATCTCCTTTGCTCCTCAGAACCACCCTGGGAGGTAGGTGCTATCATTATCCTCATTTTACAGATGAGGAAGCTGAGGCAAAGAGAGGTTACGTGATTTGTCCAGAGTCACACAGTTTGGGGCCATATTTGAACTCAGGCCTTCTTGATTCCAGGTTTGGCAACCTATTTACTGCACGCCCTAGCTGCCCCTAGATAGGAGAGTGGATAAGAGGTCCACTATAAATATCTTTTACTTAGGGTTCAGCAAAGCATTTGGAAAAGCCAAATTCTGGCCCTGTAGATAAGATGGAGAGATATGGACTTGTCAGTGCGTCTTCCACTGTGAGTGGAGACTAGTTTAAGAAGGCATCAAGAGTGGGAAAAGCTTAAGAAGTCCTGGACCAGATGACAGTAAAGGCAGGTGAATTCAGAACTCGTTAGATGACCAGCCCCATAAAGTAGGTTGATGTTAGCTTCGTAGGAGGTCTCTAGTAGAGCGCTCCTAAGATCTTTCCTCACAATGACTTTCAATATTTTTAGCAATGACTTGAATGAAGGTATAGGTTGCATGTTTGTCACTTTTTGGATGACATGAACCTGAGAGGGATTGCTAACATATTAGTTAACAGAATCGGGATCCCTAAAGATCTCTCTGGGCCTGAACATTGGGTTAAATCTTAAAAATGAATTTTAACAGAAATAAATATAAAATGCTTGAGTCAAAAAAATCAACTTTACAACTACAAAACGGGATGGAGAAGGGATGTGGCTAGACAACAGTTAGGCAACCAAAAAAAAGGGAGAGAGAGAGATCTGGGGGGTTTAATAAGTATCATAATGAACTCACTTTGAACCTGAATCAAGAATATGAGATTGTATCCCTCATTCTAATGACAAGATGTATTTGATGTAATGGATTCATATTTAATAAATTTTTCCTACATCTCTAAATTTTGTATGACCAAGGCAAGTACCTCACCCCTATTATGGCTCCAGGTTTAATGGTACAGACAAGGGATTATGATTTGTAAATGACTATGAAGTAATGAGAAGGTCTGGTTCCAAGCAAGGCAAAAGCTCACCTTTAGGACCCAGCATCCCAGAGGTAGAATTCTATTCTGTTGGGAGACTGAAAAGGAGTATGTCAGACAGCATGATTTAGGGATATCTTTCAAATACTGCCTTTCACTACAAATGCCTCCATGGAGCAATGGATAGAACGTTGGAGCTGAAGTCAGAAAGATCTGAATTCAAATCCCATCTCAAACACTCATTAGCTGTTTGATGCTGGACAAGTCACTTAATCTCTGGCTGCCTCAGCTTCCCCATCTGCAAAATAAGGGAATTGGACTTAATTTCCCCTAAGATCCCTTCTGACCCTAGATCTATGATCCTGTGATTCTGTGATCCTCTGATCTCTCTACATAGCTCACAAAGCAGGAGGGAGATTCAGGGTAGAAAGCTATCCCATGATTTTCACACCATGTGATGCTGGAAGCTATCTATACATCCATAATAATGCCTGAAGTTCTATCATTCAGTAGTGGAATGAATTCTGCTTTCAGAGTCATAGATTATAGACTTACAGCCAGAGGAACCTCAGAGTCCAATCCTCTTATTTTACAGATGAGGAAACTGAGACCTAGACAGGTGCGTTATTGACACCCAAGATCACATAGTTAGAGTGGGATCTGAACATAGATTCTCTGCATCCAAATCCTATATTCTGTTCAATGCACCACAGATCACATGTTATCTGTGTGACCTTGGGTAAATCACTTCCTCTTCCTCAGCTTCAGTTTTTTCACATATAAAATGAAATAGGAAAGGGGGGACTAACAGACCTCCTCAGGTCCTTTCCACCTTTAAATCCTATGGTGCAAGGGTCCTTGGGTTGGGGTCGCCCTCTCCAAATTTCCACTTTAAAATGCAAATACCAGTGTAAGAGAGTAAGGAGGAGCTAGTTCATTAAGACCCTTATACCTTAGTGTGGATGAATTTATCAGGTAATGAAATAGATGAAGCAGACCTAAGAACACAGGACATATATGGGATGGGGGTTCTGAAGATGAATGGTGCTGAGAAAAGTGGAAAAGTGTAAGGAAAGTGGATGCTGAAAACCGACAGCCTGTGTCACACTATTGCAGTGTTCAGTTCATCCCGGTCCCCCCCCTCCCCCGCCCCAGTCTCTCTCCTTCCATCCAGTCAGAAAGTGACCTCTTTCATAGTAGGTCCTAGTCACAGGATCACAGATTGAGAATTCATGGAACCTCAGAAGTTATCTATTCCAATCACTCCTTTGTAACTGAGAAATCTGATGTAACTTCAACCCCAGGTTCTCAGACTCCAAGTCCAGTGTCTATTTAACACTGAGCCATAAGCTATCTCCAGAGCTGCAGAGAACTCGGCCCTTTTACCCAAGAGATCTCTGCCAGGATGGTGAGGCAGACACCAGACTGGGGGGCTGAAGTGGTCAGTGAGGGCTTCAGTGTGCGCTCATTGATGGGGAGGGAAATGCTCGGAATAGCTTTTGTTCCTTTACTTGAAGGAAAGGAGGTGGTAGAAATAATAATTAATAACAAGAAGAAAAAAGGCCTTAAAATCCTGCAGCTAATTGGCCTGGAGACTTATTCATGCAGGAGCCACTCTCCTCTCTACCAGACGAGAGTAAACAGTGAAGTAGCAGGCACTGGCTGCCAGTCTTCGGAAGAGAGAAGGAGGCTGTCTGTGAAAGGTGTTATTCTGAATGTCAGGTGATCCTCTCCAGGAGCCACTTAGGGGATCTCTGCTTGTCCCCCCCTGAGCCTGGGTATCATCTTGGGCCGATGGAAAACTGGCGATCCAGGGAACCACCCCAGAGACAATGCCAGGCTGGGTCCACATAGTGCACAATAAGGGGAGGAGGGGAAAGCAACAATGAAGGAAAGCCCTTGGGGCTGGGAAAAGAGATCCTCCTAATCACAGGCACTAAACTCCACAAAATGCCTCTAAAAGATTATCTTCAAGGTTTCCCCGCACGCACCGAGAGCGTAGCTAACAATCTAACAGCTTCCAGCCTCCCCTCCCCCACCCCCACACAATTCCCTTCTCAGATATGTTTTCTTTTATTGCTCCATTTTAAAATTTGAGCACAGGGAACACTTCATGCTCCTCCTAGGATGGGAGCAGAGAGAGGTTGCCTCATCTCTCGTTGGTTATTTTTCAAAGGTGCCATTGCTGAGAGATGTGTCTCTAAGAAATCCAAGGTAATGCCAGTATGGGGGAAGGAAGGGCGATGAATATTAGAGCAACAGAGTAGAATTTTCAAGGTTTTATCCCACTGGGCCAGGGATAGGCCAAACCAAAATAGACAAAATGTGTCTTGCTGGGTTTATGTAGCACCCACTCTGAGGTACTCCCCCAAGTTGGCATTCTTACTCATAGGATGGGTCCTAGAATTCAGGGTTCTATGTAAGGTTCTAGAGTACCCTAGGGATAGCTACTTCTAAAACTTTAGCTCATGAGTCCCCACTAGTGTCATTCCCAATAACAATCTGTCAGTAGGCACAATTAGCTCTTAGAAAATGCATTTACTAGGATGGCATAGGAAAAAAAAATAAAAGCTACAAAACATTCCCCTCTTAAACCTGGGGCACAGTGTGCCACACAGTGACTGAGGAAAGAATGGGTTTAAACTAAGAATGTAATGTCATGGAGGCTTTTTTGTAGGATACCAGTGTTGCAAAGAGTGCTCACAACTCCACATTCGGCAGCACCTGAAAGTCATTCTTTTCTTCATAGAGTCTTTATGCAGCTTCCCTTGGGGAATGTGCCTGTACTGGGTGGGTTGCTCAGTTATGATCCCACAGTCTTCTCTCTACTAAAGCATGACTCCTCTGCTTCCAGAGGTTACACTGCTTCCTCGGGTGACTATCTATCTCTCTGTATCTGAGTCTGTCTAGAGTGATCCTTCCTGAACACCAGTCTCCTACTGGTCCAGTAGCTCCCCTTCAAAGCTACATAGTCTGGGGGGGGGGGGGGGGGGGGAAAGAAATCACATTCTGCCACCCTTTGATGGTTTCCTCCACAGGTAGCCACTAGTTTATAATCTCCCCACTTCCTAGGACAACTCAGAGAAGTTTGCTTTAATTCCATGAGAGAAAGGGATTCAGTTGTATAAAAGGATCACCTTTATGAGCATCTAGGATAGAGGGAGAAGTGGATGGAGTGTCAAACTTGAAGTCATGAAGATCTGAATTCAAATCCTACTTCAGATACACTAGCTTACCAGTATGATCCTGAGCAAGTCACTTAATTCAGTCTGAGTTTCCTCATTTGTAAAAATGAAATGAACCCCTACCCCATAGGGTTTTTGTGAGGGTCAAATCAAATGAGACAAAAATATGAAAAGTACTTTGCAAATTTTAAATGCTATATAAATGTTGGCTATCCCCTTATGCTTTATATCTATGACCCTGCAATTATTCTCACCAAATTTTCAGCTAAAATTTGACAATTCATTTAACCCCTTGTTAAAGGCTTTGAGGGGTGAGGGAGTAGTGGAATTAGTCAAAAATTGACTTCTACCTCTGGAAAAGAGTAGTTCTTTGACCAGTGGAAGAAATATTATGAATGCAATATTTTGGCTCCTTTGAGAACAGGCCACAAAAGTGACTGGTGTCTAAGTATATCCATTCAAAATCAGTGGCTTTTCAGTCTTTAAGAAAGTAGATTCTTCTTACTTGGGTCTAAAATACAGGTGGAGTTTCAAGTTTTTTTTAATTAGGCCAGTATGGGGCTATTTATGAAAAGAAACATTCATGCAGTACCAGAGTAGGGCCCATTCTTTTGACAAAGTGGAAAGTTTCATCTCTTACTCAAAAAAAAAAATTGAATTTGTCTCTTCTTTCTCAGAAAGCATGGTGGATGGGGGGGAGAGACAGAGAGAGAGAGAGAGAGAGACTGATTACAGAGAAAGTCAAGGAGATTTTTCACATTTTAAGAATAAGTGAAAACAAAGGAAGTTGCAATTTAAATAATTTTGCACCTTTTTCAAGAGGTTTTAGCCTTACTGGCAATGGAGTTACTTTCCACTTGAATGCTAGACTATTGCTGAGTGGTAAACTTAGGGGAGAGAGCTATACCACAGGAAGGCAGGATAAAGGTTCCCCTTGGGTGAAGACTGGGATAAGCCTGAGTGTGACTAAGTGTGGAAGGCAGCTGCTAGTTTTGCTTTAGCCCTGGACAGGTTAGTAATATCTTCAAGGAGGTGAAAGGGAGGGAGGCCTATGGGTATGGAACATTATATCCACTGTCAGACTTGGTTGATGTTTTGATTAATTTTACTGGACTGTTTTTTCTCTCTTTTCTGCTTTGTTTCAAGAATGTCTCTCTGTACAGGAGAGGGGAAGGATGTATTTGAAAATGAAGATGATAAAAAAATAATATATCGATAATTTTTAAGAAAAATGCAATGTCTGCATGGATTTCTACGATTGCTTAAGCAAAGTACTTTATAATGCTAGTCCTTAGGGCACTAGGGTAGTAGACGGTGCAGGGATAAGCAAAGGGAGGAGGAGGAGAGCGTTTATACAGGACCTACGATGTGCCAGACCCTGTGCTAACTAAGCACTTTACAAATATCTCATTTGATCCTCACCCAGTCCCTTGGAGGTGGGTATTATTATCCCCATTTTCCACTTAAGGAAATTGAAGCAGACAGAGATTAAGTGACTTGCTCAGGATCACACAGCTACTGAGAATTTGAACTCAGGTATTCCTAACTCCAAGCCCAGTGCTCTATCCACTGAACCACCTAGCTGACTCTATGATACCATATATGTGACCATATATAATATAATGACATACATGATCTCATATATGTGTGTTTGTATGTATGTAGATGGAGGAGGGAGAGAGAGAAAGAGAGAGAGAGAGAGATGTTCAATTGGAGGGAGCCTGAAATGCCCTCCCCTATCTCTTTCCAGATGTTATCCATCTTTTGAGACACAGTTCAGCTCTCAACCCTACACAAATCTCCCTGATTACACCACGTTGCTTCAATGGCTTCCTTCTCTGAATGGCACCATTTAACATTAAGGATCATCAAATCATAGATTTGGAGCTGCAAAGGGCTTTAGGGATCATCTGAATCATCTGATCCAGACCCTTCTTTTTACAGATGAAGAAACTGAGGCAGGTAGTGAAAGACAATGGTGGGAATTCAAGTCCTCTCTTTCTAAATCCAGTGGTAACACTGCACCATGCTTTCTGCAGATAATTAATTACAGGTTGTCTTGTATGGCTCTTTAATTGCTTCATGTAAGTCCGTCTGCTTTTCCAATAAGACTTGAGGTCAGGGCCCATGTCTTTTACAGGCACACTCCCACCTAATGGTTAATTGATTTCATGAAACCATGACTCACAGGAGCAGTTAGTGCCGCAGGAATGATGTTATGAGTAGGAAATACATCTGAGGGATAGCAGGACATTGAAAGACAATTGTCTGCAGGGAGAGCAAAGGTCTTCAGAGCCTGTCTGTGAGAGTCTCTGGGAATCAGAATCGAGCCACTGCCCTGTCCTGATTAAGGAAAAGGGTGGAAATCCAGAACAGCAGTGAAAAATGAATTGGAGACAATGGGATAAGCTAAGACAGAGAGCAGGATTTAGTTGGGAGTAGGGCAAGCATGGAATGGAGGCTAGAGAGACATTCACAATGGGAGGGGGGAGCAGGGAGTAGCCAGTATAGCTCTTGTTTGAGAGTGACCAGGATCCACCACTGCTCCCGCCACCTTTGCCAAATGCCACTGCCTGTGACCACTAGCACCAGATGGACCAGCCTGAGGCCAAACGGAGAGCCAAATCGTGTTAATGCTAAAGTTTCCCTAACAGAGATGGAAGATTCATGTGGACAGTGAAAAGCCTGTGTCTTTTCTCCTCTCTCATTCTGTCAGAGGGCAGATGTTAAATCCAAAGCATTCCTTTCAAGTTACATCTATAATTTTTGTTTAATTAATCTTAATGACAGATAAAATCTGACCCATCATAACTGTTCCTGATCTGTATTCTTCATCGTGGCAAAGAGAAAACCCAAGCAAAGGGAACTCTGGTGTCAAGGAGTCTAGATGAAGATAACACAGGGCTGAATTCTCTAAATCTTAGGGATCCTTCCTTGCCGAGGATCTCAAAAATTATGAGAATCTTATTAATCTTTAATATTTTTATAAAACCAAATGAAGCAACCAATATGAAATCCAGCCTCATGATTCTACCCCTAAAGACTCCTCTCTCCTCCCAAATTGTGGCATTAAGGTAAATAGGCTTTGCAAGCAGGAAGATGCTTTGGGCAAGTTTGCTCTCCCATTACACTGGGGACCAATTCTGCCCCTGAACTAGAGAGAGAGCGAAGGTGTTGACTAAGGAAAAATCAAATCCCAGAGCTGGCAAAATAGAAGAGGCTTAAAAAGGAGGGTCCACCCACATGAAAGTGGGGGGTCATCCAAAAGGAAGCAGCTAGCTTTCTGCCAACCTAGACTCCCTATTATCCTGGAAGGGGAGCAGGAGGCATAGTAAACTTCTGAGTGTGGAGGCCTGGTCAAGATATGAGGTTAAGCAGATTAGAACCAGGCGTGGCAGACAGCATTAGAACTGAGCAGAAGGAATTCAGGGCCAAGAATTCTATGTGGCCCCAAAACAGAATGGGGGAAGGTATAGAAATAAGGGTAGGTTGGTTTGAATCTGCCTCGGAAATAAGGGATCAGAAAGAAGACTGCACATAAGAGAACAGGGGACTCTAGAGCAGGCTGACCAAGTGACCAGAAGCTTGAGGATCCCCTCAGAGTGCCTGACATAGTTTGGGATGGGGAGGCCCTAATAGAGAACCAGAAAGGAGAGAGGGGTGGGGGGGAGAGAAGGGGAGGGGAGGGGGACTGAGGGAAGGGGATGTGGAGAATCATATGACTCTCGGTGCCTGCCCTTCTCGATCCCGAGGGAATAAATGTGGTACTGAACTGAGAGGAGTCAGAGCCTTGGGCCATCCATGATCTGCGGACAACTGGCTGGAAGGTCGCTAGCAAAAACGATACTCGATCCTCAAACAGCTCGGATTGACTTTCAGGAATCCCAGTGGCATCGGAGAAGAAGCCTAAGGAAAGAACTCAGGCGGGCTCAGCCTAGCAGAACAGGGGCATAGGTGAGGTAGGGGTTTGATTGTGATGTGCTAAGGTCATCCTTCTTATTACAGAACGACCCTGGCCAGCTCGTGGATGGTTTTTGCAACTTTTGCATCTCACAAAGTTCCTACTGGGCACACAGTAGATGCCAAAAAACATCAGCTAAACGGAACCGAGAAGGAATCTAAGTGCCCCAAGGGAGCCATGGGGGGACGGGGGGAGGAATCAGAAATCCAGTCCGGCCCCCGACTCAGGAATACCGAGGAAAAGTGAAACCCAGCTTGAAACCCAGAGACGTCAGCTGCCAGCGCCAGAGACGACAGCTGCAGGCAGACCTCAGCAGAACTGGGCGGACGTGGGGCGGCACAGATCACCTTGAGACAGAGCCGCAGAAGCTATGAACAGCGACGGGCGCCCTTCGGAGGGAGCAGGTGCCATCATCTGCCAGAGGACAGGCAGCGGGCGCACTTGTCCTCCTCGGGGATTCCTTGTGCCTTCTCCTGAGCTGACAAAAGTCAGGGTTTCAGCCCTGGAGAAGCTGGGGGTGGGGAAGAGGAGGAGGAGAAGGAGGAGGGGGAGGAGGGGGAGGAGGAAGGGGAAGAAGAGGAGGAGGAGGAGGAGGAGGGGGAGGAGGGGGGAGAAGGAGGGGGAGGAGGTGGTGAGCTCACCAGTCGCAGAGAGGATCAGAAACTTCTCGCCCTGTCCCCACCCCGCCACCATCCTCCACTTACAAACACATACACACACACACACACACACACACACACACACACACACACGAGAGCCAGGGGTTTCTCTTGAACAAGCTATTTGTTCGTCCTGCTGATGTGTTTCCCAGGCTCACTCTATGCCAAGACCTCCATCCTGGGTGCTGTGAAATTGCAAAAGAGGGCAAAATCTTGCTCTCCTTATGCTTACATAATAATGAGGAAGATTCGTACTTGTACGATCTGGGTGGCTGCCTCTCCCACCCACATGGAGCCAACCTTGCTCCCCTGCTTGTGTGTGGTGGTTTGGGGAGGGGGGCGGTGTGGAAGAGGGGCGTGTCTGTGAGCTGCTGGGGGGAGAGGAGAAATCAGCCTGCATCGAAGAAGCTAAGGGATGTCAAAAAGCATCCAATCCAACCCATGCCATAACATGAGTCCCTTGCTAGTATAGAAAAATACCCAAAGAATGAATGAATGAAAGGCACCTATTAAGTGCTAACTTCGAGATGACAGGACTGGGGATATAAGTCCAAAAGTAGGATATTCTCTCTCTCTCTCTCTCTCTCTCTCTCTCTCTCTCTCTCTCTCTCTCTCTCTCTCTCTCTCTCTCTCTCTCTCTCCCCCCCATGTGTGCGCGCACACACATACACACACACACTCACACACATCATCTTCGCCCATTAGCTTCCCTGACCTCCTTCAGTTCCCAGCAAAAAGCTTAATTCTAGTGCCTTCACTCTGTGAATAACTTTCAATTTATCCTATGTGTTGCTTGTTTGTACAGTTATTTGCATGTTCTCTCCCATGTTATTAGGTGAGTCACTTGAGGACAGGGACTGTCTTTTGCCTTTCTTTGTTTCCCCAGTACTTAGCATAATGCCTGGAATATCTTAACATTTGTTGACTGACTGCTCAACTATGATGTTTTTTTCATAGTCAGTGTGTCAAGAAGGGGCTTACGTTCAAGTACGTGGAAACAATACATACAAGGAATTGGTAGCCAGAGGTTTTTTGTTTTGGGAAGTGACACAGGTAATCAGTTGACATACTCTTTTCTTGGAGCAGCAATAGTGTTGATTTGATTACTGTCCCCAAAGCAGGGATGGTCATTAACAAGTGGCCATGGTGAGGGTGGGGTAGCGAGGTAGCAAAATGTATAGAGACCCAGCCCTGGAATCAGGAGGACCTGAGTTCAAAGGTGGCCTCAGAACCTTACTAGTTGTGTGACCCTGGGCAAGCCACTTTATCCCAATTGCCTCAAAAAAAAAAAAAAAAAAGTGGCCATTCAGCTTCCATTGAAAGACCTCCAGTGAAAAGGAATTCACTAAGCCACATATGGATATTTTTCTCATTATTACAAAGTTTGGTTGGGGGTTGTTGGGGTTTTCACCCTTGCATCAAGTCTAAAACTGCTCCTCTGCATCTTCCAAATGCTGTTCCTAGTTCTGCCTTCTAGGGACAAGAAAAGCTAGTATAATCTAGCTCTTCTATGTGATATCCCTTTAAATACAGAAAGATGTCCATCATGTGTTCTTAAAGCCTTTTCTTCTCCAAGCTAAATAGCCCTAATTTCTTCAATGATACTTGTGTTACAACATGGCCCCAAGGGTTAGGATGCTGTCTTATCCTTTTCTATTAAAGGGCCCATCTCAGCTCTGGATGTTTACAGAACAGACACAATCTTGGGGGACCCTGACTACCTAAAGGAAGAGTTAGATTATTTTTCTCACACTCTTTGGATTGTTATGCTGCACCACCACCCACCTTGGTGAGTATTTGGAGGAAATTACCTAAAGCTTAGGTTTGTCCCAAGTAAAGGGTCTCCCCAAAAGAGAGAGCAGAAAGGTATTCAGTGTGCAATATGAATCAGGTATGGGATAACTAGTTATTTCCTATATACAAAGGAGATGATCATTACAAAAGGCCATCACAAGTTCAAATTTACAAAGATTCAAAACAAGTAACTGTTGTTAAACTCTCCTGAAAAGGTGATTAGCAACCATCAAAACAGAAAGCTTCTGGTAGGACTGCTAACTAGATATTGTACATTTCACCTTGGCTCTGCACTGTCCAAGAAATTCCCTCTTGGTCCATGTCTTCTGGAAAGCCAGGCCAGGACTTAGACTCATCCTCTTGCCATTGGTTACTTCAGATAATGAAATAACTCCTCCTCTGACCAGTCAGCTCCACCTGAAAGACCCAAGATCGACAACTCTCATACTCACAAGGTGGTTTCCAAAGATAGAATTGTCCATCTACAAATTGCTGCTTGGTCACCTATGATCAGGCACAGAAACACAAACCACATCACAGCTAGAGATCTGAGAATGAATCTCTTGTCTAGCCAGGCAAAATTGGTGCTTTAGGTGCCACATGTTTACATTTGCAGTGGAATGAGGAAAAAAGCAGACCCTCCTCCACTCCTCACAGGAGAGACTCTAATGGTGGTAACATGATTTATGACTGGGAAGTAAAGAAAGAGACAGAGGGCAGGTCTCTCCCTTTTAAAGATTCATTGAATCCAGGGTTCTTCCTGTTTAGGGGCCAGTAAGGGGATTGCTTCATCATCTCTTAATTGTCTGAGACTTTGAGTGCTGGCTAGAAGCAGGCAGGGCAGCTCTAAGTGTGTTCCACAGACCCTCATGGCTCCTATTACATTTTCATGATGTTCTCAAGTCCTCTTGTGAAATTATGGTCAAGCCTCTGTAGATCAGCCTCTCTAAATTGAGTTAAGTTGCTTCTTGGTCACAGACGTACAGTTTTCACTGGGCCCATCCCTGAAGCCTTTCAAGCTTGGTAGAACTTACCAAACCTAACACTACATTGTCATAGACTTAACAAAATCAGAGTCACCTTTATACCGTGGTAAGGTATCTGAGGGGGCCTAGTAGAAGCATAGAGGAAACAGATATGAAAATATGCAAAGAAATCATAAGCAAGGACAAATTGGTGTCATACAAACTACAGGTCCAGTGTATAAGGGCAGAGAGAAGGGAGATGCAGGAACAATTTTCAAAATATAGCCAGAACAGCATGGCTGCTTGTGAATAGACATAGCCTTAAGCAAAATTGTGAAATAGGCTTAATTAATGAAACAAGCATCCCACCCAAAGCTGGAGCAAGGCATTGTGCATCCTAGGCAAGGTTTGAACATTAAACCTCTCTGTGTTACTGTTGACCAGGGACTTCATGCTTTGAGTGGTACCATAGATGTTCATAGAGCATGGAAGTTGTATCTTCAAATCCTAGGATGAGCATTACCATCAGTCCTTCCCTTTTGTGGGCCTGATTTTATTCTGCTTCCCAGGAAATTCATCTGATAAGCTAATAACTGTGTTATTATATATTGTATTGTTTTTTCCATTCTTGAAGAGGACCAATGACAACAGGAGGATGATGTCTTGACTTGCAAGTGAATTGGATTTAAATGAGGCAGAGTTGTGCAAAATCACCAGTTTCACTCTCTCCTCCAGGGTCACCTGAATCCAGTGGCAAGACATAGTTCAGTGCCAATGAAGATGGCTCCAGGTGCAGTAGGAGACCTTGGCCTTTTTAAGCTAAGGTCTTTCCCAAGTCTCAGTTTGTCTGAGGCAACACCCATCCGGTGATTTAAGGCTAGGTAAGAAATGAAGCAAAAGATGACCCAGCTTGCCTACTCAAAAAAAAAAAAAAACCATACTGGGAGGGGAAGACCCTCAGGGTTTCTGGCCAGAACAGAAACAATTGCTATTTGCCCTCCCTGTGAACCATAACTGCCCAAACAATGAGCAAGTGAGGCTTGAGCAAGGACCTATTATTGGTCAATCGGTGAGAGTCACAGTGATTGGAGTTTAAGGTTTAAGAATGTAGAAGTTCTGAAAGTGTGCTACTGCCCCCTTGGGGGTTCTGGAACGACTGGGGGTGTGTGTGTGCTGTACTAGCCTTGAGTCCAATGTGGGGGGGACATTGAATAAAAATAAGAAGGCGGTTGTGTTCGTCCTTCCTTGCCGAAGAAGACCATGCCATTAGAGATAATGACATGACTTGCACTTGACTTTGTTTTGAGTGAGGGAGGGCTGTGTAGGTCACCAGCCTCACTTCTCCTCCAGAGCCATCTGAATCCAGTGACCAGATATTCTTCAGGATGACTGGAGATGACCCAGGATGAGGCAATTGAGGTTAAGTGACTTGCCCAAGGTCACACAGCTAGTGAGTGTCAAGTGTCTGAGGTGAGATTTGAACTCAGGTCCTCCTGACTCCTGCACTGCTGCTCTATCCACTGCACCACCTAGCAAAACCCATCATATATGTTTCATCTTTATGTAACAGAGTTAAAGTCATTGTGATTACATTATTTTCTTAATAAACACACAAAATCCAAATTATAACCCATCACTGGTCAAGTCCGAAGTTCATCAACAGGTCTTAACAAGCAAGTGTTGACAGGCAAGCATGCTGTGCATTGTTGAGAAGTCCAGTATGAATGAGCAGGAATAAGTATGTGTAATGACTTGTTACAATAGAACATGGTGACATGATGCAATATTGCATCATCAAAGTTTCAATTCAGGAAAAAAATAACATATTTATAATAATTTATTCAATTTAAGATGCATCATTTTTTTTAAAAAATTTTTGTTTTTGAAAAATGATACAAATCTTAAAAAACCAGGAAAGGGTTTTAAAAAGTAGATTTTCAGGGGGACACTGAGTAATTCTTTTTTGAAAAGGTGCTACTAGGCCAAATAAATTTAGGAACCTCTGGTTTAAGACATAGTCAAGCAGTTCCATTTGGCTTTATCAAAGCCTGGTGTTCCAGTGCTCTATTTAAGAAATCATAAACTCCATGAAAGAAAAGAGTCAATTGTCCCAGTTTTTTTTTTTTAATGATTGAATAAATAAGTGGGGAAGAAGAAAAAAAAAAATCTAGCCAGTAAACCTCAACATATCTTGTAAGGTTTAAGGGATCAAAATTTATATTCCTTTGGGCAGATGTAAGGGTATGATTCTCCATGTGGACGACGGAGAGGAGAGAGAAGAGGGAGAGGTATGTATTATATAGTTTTGTGTCAACCTGTAATAATTCATGTGTTGTCTTAGAAGTATTTGCATTTTAAGAAGGCAATGTTTCACCCAAAAAAAGTTTGGTTTTAGGGAATTTTGTTTAATTATTGCTTCCCCTTCAAAGGGGAAGGGCCAATCCTAAACCTTGCCTTAGGGCATATTTGCACTCAGGTTCTATGCATTGTCTATGACTGTAACTCACAGGTTTTGACTTCTAACAAAACAAATACTAATGGGTCATGGACTACTTGCTCTTTCACATATAGGATGTTCCATATAGACTGTTCCCCTCCCCCCACCTGGAGTGCTATCCAGTTATCTTTTACACCTCCTGACTTCCCTGACTTCCTTCAAGTCCCAACTACAATTCCATCTTCTGCAAGAAGCCTTCTCTGATTGGGCAGGTAGGTGGCAAGATGGATAAAGCACTAAGTGTGGAATCAGAAAGACCTGAGTTCTAATCCAGCCTCTATGGGACAAGTCATTTAACTCCTGTGTGCCTCAGTTTCTTCAGCTGTAAAATAGAGACCATAATAGCACCTACTTGCCAGAGTTAGCTGAGAAACAAGTGAGATAATATTTATAAAGCACTTAGCCTAGTGCCTGGCACAGAGCAGGCACTTAATAAATGCTCCCTAACTTGACTTGAGGTGATTTATGTCTCTTAGAATCCGTAGCTTCCTTTAAGGCTGGCCTGCTTCTTGCTACATGAGACTTTTCCTGATTCAGTCCCCCACCCCCAATCTAGGTGTTAGGGTTCTCCTCTCCCCTATTTCTTTGCATTTATTCTGTTTATATTTTTTTAAATTTACGTCACTGTGTTCACTTGTTTTCTCCAAGGAGAATATAATCTCCATGAGGACAGGGATTCATTGTATATGAGTGTTGGGGAAGGGAGATCGGGAGGGAGACACCTCATTCAGTCTTGGAGGGTAAAGGAAATGAGGGTACAAGAACTTAATAAATTCTTGTTGAATAAAAAAACCAGAATTTGGGGAATTAAAGTATTTGTAACAATATTTTAACAATCATTTTATTGCATATTTATATACATGATACAATACATTTATAACAACATTTTTAACGTCTTTTGTTTGCCTACTCATAGTTCTAGCAACTGCCCCTACTCCCCTCCCCCTCACACATAAACAGCACCACTCTCCTGTCCAAAGCACCCAAAGCTCTTTTATTGCCCAGGAGAAAATTCAACTGACAAACAAATCTCGGTAACATATTTAACAACTTAATGTGTTATCTGTCCCGGGAGCATTTATCTTTTAAGTAAAAGGTAATGCTTAACTCAAAGATGTTTGATTTCTGAAATTTGGAGAATTGTGTCTGATGATTGCTTAAGGAGGTGGGGTTGATAGCTGAGCAGATTAGTGCTGATTTTGAATATTTTAGCATCTGGGACCATAAAATATTAAAAATGAGCAGAAAGTTAACTAAGGAGCAGCATTTCCTTGATTGTACCAGGAGCCCAATTACCCAATAAACAGTTTTTTCATGGCAAAGTACAAAGGAGGTTTCAATGGCAGGTGTACATTAGAGTTCTAGAACTATGAGTGTATCTACAATCCAAAGAAAAATTCTAGGCTAGATTGCAAAAGAGATAGCATGTAAGAACACAGAAAGAGAAATGGTGATCACTAAAAACCAGCATGGGTTCATTAGGAACAAGTCAAGACAAAATAATCTAATTTCCTTTCCTCATAGGGTTATCATACTGGTAGATCAGGGGAATGCTGCTGATACAATGTAACTATTTAGTGATTTAATTTAGCAGATATTTATTAAAAACATTATTATGTTTCAAAACACTAAGAATACAAAGACAGAAACAAAATGGTCCCTGCCCTCAAGGGGAAGAAGGGTAACATATACATAAGTAAATACAAAGTCATTTTAATTTTTAAAAATAGTCCAATAATTGTGTGAGTTGGCACTTGCATACAGAAAGAGCTTCACAGACCTTAAACACTGTAGACATAAGGACTGGACCTGTGATTTCATTAATATAAAGAATTCCCTGGGTGAGAAAATTCTACTACTGTAGGTTGGCACTTTCTCTGCAAACTTTTGTCTTTGAGAGTCACCTAGAACAATGGTTCTCAAACTGTGGTCCAGGAACTTCTGGAGATCCCCAAAATCCTTTTAAGGAGTTCTTGAGCTCAAAGCTGTTTTCATAAATAATACTGACATTTTAATTCAATAGATTATCAATAAATATAAACCACATAAAACAAAGTTCTTGGAGGGTCCTCAATAATTTTAAGAGAATAAAAGAGTCCTGAGACCAAAAGTTCCAGAATCACCAGTCTGGAATATTGAGAGGTTAAGATATTGTCCAGGATCATGGAACCAGTAACGTGTCAAATCCTGGTATTCCTGGATTCCAAGTCAATTCTCTATCTACTATGTAACATTGAAAGCACCATACAAATGTAAAGTATTTGTTGTGGTTCTTTTTATTATTTTTTGTTATCATTATGAACTAGAAATTCTAAAAGGTAGAGAATAAACACCTACACATTCCAGGCATAGAAGACCATTTGTGCAGAGAGGAAGGAGATGGAATACAATGTACAGGGATGACATGGAGAACTGTAGGCTGGATGATAATATAACTAGATGATTGTATACCTAGATGTTTAATGTAATTATTTTTATCTTAAGTCCTTTGGAATTGTCTTGGATTATTATATTGTTCAGAAGGACTAAGTCTTTTCACAATTGATCATCATACGATATTTCTGATGCTTTGTACAATGTTCTGGTTCTGCTTGCTTCACTTTGCATCAGTTCATGTAAGTTTTTCCAGGTTTTTCTGACAGCAACCTGCCCTTGATTTTTTAATAGCACAATAGTTTTTCATTACCAGGACCACAACTTCCAACACACTTTTAAATTTAATTTACATTATTAACAATTTCTCCATCACGTTCCTTAAGGCTAGACAATCAACAAAACAGTCCTGTCCCAGTCAACACTTTTGTTACTAACAAAGACCAATGAGCTTGTCTTCAATTCCTAGGAAAAATTCTAGACTGCACCATTAAAGAAATGATGAGTGAACTTTGAGAAAAGGTAGTGATGATCACCGAGAGCCAGGATGGTTTATTCAAAAGAATATCATGCAAGACAAGCCTTACTTTCTTTGTTAGATCAAGGGAATGCTATAAATATTGTTTATCTAAATTTCAACAAAGTATTTGACAAATTTCCTTTGGTATCCTTTAGAGAGATGTATAGAGATATTGCCTAGGCAATAACACAATTAGATAGATTCAGAACTGTTGAATGACCAGAACCAAAGAGAGGTCATTAATGACTTAAAATCAACTCGCAGAGAAGGGTCCAATAGAGTAACAGATACATATGCCCTTGATTGCCCAATATTCAGCACTTTTGTCAGTAGCTTATATAAAGGCATGCTTATCAAATTTACATATGACACAAAGTTGGGAAGTATGGCAAACTTGGTCTATAACAGAGTCAATATCCAAAAGAATTTCAACAAAATTATGTCAACTCTCCAGCCAGGGGTGTACTGGTAACAACTGACTCTCTGAAAGCAACAATTTATACCCAATACACTATTTTTAATAATATTTTGTTTTTCCCAATTATTGTAAAAACAATTTATAATATCCATTTTTTTTAATTTGGGTCCCAAATTCTCACCCTCTTTTCCTTCCCCCCTCCCTGAGACAGTAAGCTATTTCTATTTGTCCTACATTCCCAAAGAGGACCAATGACATCATTAGGGTGATGTCTTAGATTGCATGTGAATTGTATTTAAGTGAGGCAGAGCTGTGCAAAGTCATCAACTCTACTTTCTCCTCCAGGGTCATCAAAGTCTAGTGGCAAAAGCCCAGGATATAGTGGGTGATCTTTGTCTTTAAAGGTCTTCCCCAGGTCTCAGTTTATATGAGCCCATACCCATTTAAAAACTAAGGTCTGTTATTTCCATATTAGTCATGTTGTGAAAGAAAACAAAAAAAAAATGGGGGGAAAAAAAAGCAAAAACCAGTATGCTTTGAACTGCATTCAGATTCCTTCAGTTCTCTGGAGATGGAAAGTGTTTTTCATCATGAGCCTTTGGAATTGTCTTGGAACATTGCATTGTCAAGAGTGGCTAAATCTTTTCACAGTTGATCATCATACAATATTACTGTTACTATGTACAGTGTTCTCCTGATTTGGCTCACATCACTTTTCATCAGTCCACATCTTTCCAGGTTTTTCTGAAAGCATACTGCTCATCATTTCTTAGGAAGATAGTTTTCCATTGCAATCAAGGACCACGACTTCCAACACACTTTTAGTTTAATCTGCATTATTAACATTTTTTCCATTACTTTCCTTAAGACTAGGTAATCAACAAAACAAATCAAGCCCTACTTTGTACCTTTTGCCAATTTCCAAGTTGTAAATGCTCACACTGAAAATTTAACAATTATGTCTCCCAATGTGATTCAAGGTGACTCTAGCACACCCTGATTCTAGCCCAATTAGATGACATATAATTGGGATAAATGTAAAATCTTACTCGGGTTCAAAAAATAAACTTCATGGGTATAAGACATGAATGACTACATAGTGGCTCATCAGATAAAGATGGGCTGGCAGGGGTGAGGTCATGGACTAGTAGACTGCAAGGTCAACATGGCAGCCAAAAAAGCTAATATAATTTCAGGATACATAGCATCCAGGATAAGAGAGGTAATCGCTGGACAGATCCCATATGAAGTATTGGGCTCTGTTCTGGGAGCCATATTTTAGTAAGAATATTGCTAAACTGGTGAACATACAAAGGAGACTGATGAGGAAGGTGAAGGACCTCCAGATAAAGTCACATGAATATCAACTGAAGGGACTGAAGACGTTTAGACTAAAGAAGAGAAAAATTATGGAGTTTATTATGACTCTCTTCTATTATTTGGATAGTTGTCCTGTAGAAGAGTGATTAATTTGTTCTTGACTCCAAAAGGGAGAGATGGGAACATACAGAAGGTTGTTGTTGTTCAGTCAGGTCTGACTCTTTGTGACTCCATTTGGGGTTTTCTTGGCAAAAGATACTGCAGTGGGTTTACCATTTTCTTCTCCAGATCATTTTACAGATAAGGAAACCGAGGCAGAGTTGTGACTTGCCCAAGGTCACACAGATTGTTGTTGTTCATTGAAGAAGTCCTATGACATCAGGACGATGATGTCTTGATTTGCAAGTAAATTTGGAATTAAGTAAGGCAGAGTTGTGCTAAGGTATTAGCCTCACTTTGCCCCTCAGTCTTCTGAGTCCAGCAACAAGACTTAGGTCAGTAAAACCAAAGATCACCCCAATGCCTTTTTAAGCTAAGGTCTTTTTCAGGTCTCAGTCTATCTGAAACAACACTCATTCAAGTGATTAAAGGCTAGGCGAGAACTGAAGCAAAGACAGCCTAGTTTGCCTTCACAAAAGAATCAATCTGGGAGAGGAAGACTCTGAGTTTCTAGTCAGAACAGAAGTAACTGCTATTTACATTCACTCTGAGCAATCAAAACCCAAACAATGAGGCAGTGAGGCTTGGGCTGGGACCTTTTATGGACCAGTCAGAGAGATCCAGAGTGATTTGGGTTTAAAGGCATAGTCGAGTAGCTCCATAGGAATCCCAATGGACCTTTATCAAAGCCTGGTATTCCAGAGCTGTATTTCAGGAAATCATAAATGAAAACTACATGAGACAAAAGAATTAATCATCCCAGTTTTTTCAAATGATAGAATATATGGGGGGGGAATCTAGCCCCCAAACCCCAAGAAAGCTTGCAAAGTATAAGCCATCAAAATGTATATTCCTTTGGAGAGAGCACCCACATGTATGGCATGACTCCCCATGTGGTTAAGTTCCCTTATCGAACTTTCTGTTGTTATTCTTGCTGCGTCTGTCTGTACATACTCACCTCTGCAATTATGTTGCTTGAAGTGATCAAGAAGTAAGTAATCTATTCAGTTTCCATTTTCTTTCAAAGAATGTTTCAAATTCTTCTTTATTATTGAATGTCCATCTTGTGTCTTGTATGGTTAATTTTCAGAATAGGTCACCCTAGACAGCATGCTAAGCTCCAGGGCTCTTCCATTCTCTCGTTCCTTTTCTACTGGTGGGAAATAATTCTGCATTATTTGAGTATCCTTTCCTTTGTATTTGAAGGTCTTTCTCCTGATGGCTTACAGAACTTGCTGTTTCTAAATTGAATTGTTAAATTTAGGTTTAATGTGTCTTAGAGTTTGCAGCAACGAGTTTTTTCTCTGGAGGTGATCTGTGAATTCTTTGAATTGGGATTTCATTTTCTATGTTCAGAAGCTCTGGGTAGTTCTAGTATTTCCTGCATTGTGGTGTTAAGGATTTTTGTCCTGCCAAGTCTTCTAAGAGACCTAGGATTTTGGGGTCATCTCTCTACATTCTGTCTTCGAGATCTGTATGTTTTACTTGCAGAGTGAGCATATTTTCTTCTAATGTTTTTATTTTTTGCTTCCCTCCTTCTGTGTATTTGCATTTCCCATTTATTTATCTCTCTTTTATTTCTTTGATGAGATTTGTCATTGCAGATTCAAGACTTTCTATACTGATCATTTTTTTTCTGTATAGAGCATAAAATATGCTTTCAGAATTCTCATTTCTCCTTTAAAGCCCTGAAGGACAGCATGGTATAGTTCCATATTCTCCTCATATTCTTTAGGATCCTCTGTCTCATGAAATGTTGAATCATTTTTCTTCCTTTTTCTCTATTTATCCATAGGTCCCTGGACTCATTTACTAGATCTAGCAGTCATGTTTCCTTCTGTTGTTACTGTTTTTTCCTGTTGATTTTTCTGTTAATGTTCAAGGTCTTTGAGATTTCTTCTTCCTTTCCAGTCTCCCCCTTCCCTTTTATTTTCCTTATCACTCACCTCTTGGACTTTCTCCCTTCTCACTCTGGTTTCCTTGGGGACTGGCTCTCAAAGCCTCTCAGCCCCTCCCACATCGGATAATTCATGGTTCACCTACCTAAGTCTCTGACCTGAGAGAACCTGGGGTGATCAGAACTGGCCCCAGCTGAGGGCTGAGCTTTTATCCCCAGTCTTGGAAGGATGCTTCACAGCCTCCCTGTCCTAGTGTTTTATCCTGGTAACCTGTCCCACTTCTGTTTCTCAGTTCTTTGGCTTGGCACCAGTAATTGAGAGCCTGCTTTCCCCCAGCACCATTAGTTCTGCAGTGCTGATGCTTCCAGTTTGCAGCCCCCAACAGGCTTTTGCTATTGAAGAGTTATAACCAAGTTGACTGTTACGGCCTGAGCAAACTTCCATAACCTGGAGCCAGGATCTCTATGACACTAGAAGGGGGGGGGGGAGGGGGTATGGTCTGTGTTGTACCCTTGGATCTGCCAGCGAGACCTTGATGCCTGTAGCATGGAAAGTGGAGGAAGAATGCTGAGTAAGCTCAGGGATCAGTAAGCCTCAGTTCTTGGGTTCTGGGGTTTGTCTTTTTTAACCTTCTTTTGGATTCTACGTAACCTAGACCATTGAAACAGCTGCAGTAGCTTTATCTGTAGTACATTATTTTTGCTTTGGAGAGGTTTGAGAGTTCATGGGAATTGGAGAAAAGGTCTAGTCTACCATCTTGTGGATCACATGACCCAGAAACTATAAATGTCAGCAGCATAAAATTAGAAAAATTAAACTGAAGCTGGGTATGATGGCACACACCTGTAAATCCCTGCTACTAGGAAGGCTAAGGCTGATAGATGGCTTAAGCTTAGGAGTTCTGAGTTGCAGTGGGGCTAAAGGCCATCAGATATCCACACTAAGTCTAGCAACAATATGGTGAGCCCTGGGGAGGTGGAGCACCATAGTGGCTAAGAAAGGGCAAAGTGGCCCAGGTTGGAAATAGAGCAATTCAAAAGGTCAAAGCTTCTGTGTTGATCAGTAGTGGGATCAGTTCTAGTCTGGATAAGATGGGAAGGGAGAGAAACAGAGAGAAATAGAGACAGAGAAACACAGAGAGGGAGAGACACAGAGGGAGAGGAAAAAAAAGGAAAGGAAAGGAAAGGAAAGGAAAGGAAAGGAAAGGAAAGGAAAGGAAAGGAAAGGAAAGGAAAGGAAAGGAAAGGAAAGGAAAGGAAAGGAAAGGAAAGGAAAGGAAAGGAAAGGAAAGGAAAGGAAAGGAAAGGAAAGGAAAGGAAAGGAAAGGAAAGGAAAGGAAGGAGGAAGGAAGGAAGGAAGGAAGGAAGGAAGGAAGGAAGGAAGGAAGGAAGGAAGGAAGGAAGGAAGGAAGGAAGGGAGGAAGGAAGGAAGGAAGGAAGGGAGGGAGGGATTTTAATAGGGATATATGTAAAATCTTGGCATAGACTGGAAAAAAAACAATTGCATAAATACAGATTGAGGAAAACTTGGCTTAATTATAGTTCACAAGAAAAAGACTTAAGGGTTTTAGTTTAATACAAACTTAATACAAGTCAACCATGTGATATGACTGCAAAACATGCTAATCCAATATTTGGCAGCATGGAGGGGAGAGAGAGAGAGAGAGAGAGTGAAAGAGAGAAAGGGTGAGAGAGAGAGCACATGTATTCAGCACTTAGTATGTACCAGGCACTGCTAAATGTTGGAAATACAAAAATAAGAAAACAAGATGGTCCCTAGTCTCCCAGAGCTGATATTCTAATAGAATAAAACAAAACAGAAAGGGGAACTGACAGTGGGGTATGGTGAGGGATGAGCTGCTTTGGCTTTCTTGGGATGTGGCATTAATTGAGGTATGGTATCTAGAAGGTACCAAATACCACCAAATAAAGTCCACGTGGAATATCAGATTCAATTATGTGCATCACATTTTAGGAGGGACCTTGACAAACTCGATCAAGCCCAGATTTGTGACAAAAATATCATGGCATCTAAAAACTATGTCATATGAGGTGACTTGATTGAAAGAACTAGGAATATTTAACACAGAATTTTCAAAGATGTCTTCAGATATACGAAAATGTGTCATATGAACTTCTTTATTCTGTGTAACTTTAAAAGGTGGAATTAAGACCTACTGACTGACATCACAAGGAGGCAAATTTTGGATCAATAGAAGGGGTAAAAATTCTTAGCAAGTAGAATGGAATTCCAAAATGGAATGGGTTGTAATGAGTTCTCTGCCACTGGAAATATTCAGAAGATCAGTGCTGAAAGAGACCTCAGATGCCACCTTTTCCATCTCTCTAATTGTACCAAGTTGAGCCTGGATAACCCCTTCTCACAGATATTGCATATTGTTTCTGGCATGGGATAAGAAGCTGGATTTGAGTCAGAGAATCATTATTTACTTACTCTGAACCTTGACTGTTACTTACCTTGGACAGGTCACATCTTTGCCTGTTTCCTATTTATCAAATGAAAGGGTTGGGCTAAATAATCTTTGAGTACTAGATCCTTTGATTCCTTCCAACTCTGAGATTCTCTGATTCTCTAAATCTTCAGTGGTTTAATTTCAGGCATCCTAACACCTTTGCACATGGTAGATGTCTAATAAATAGGCATCGATTTTTACTTGGATTAAATTGAATTGAAAGGTAGAAACAATTTCAGGCTACAGCAAGGGGGAGGAGGAGGTTTCTTCCTGATGTCTCTGAAATCATATCATGTACAAACTGTCTTTCCAGCTATGCATAAAGTTAAAATATCATGAGTGTCCTTAGGTGATCTACCTGCTGGTTCCTAGCAATATAGCATTAATATTTATAATATGAAAGGATACATCCTACTTTTGTTTCCTTCTATACAAATGATACATGTGGTAAGTGGTCTATAGAATCTTTTTCAGCCTCTGGACCAATTAAGGAAAACAACAGCTTGAGAATAGACCTATAGCTATAGTGGGGCAACTGGAGCTTTTCCAGGACACCAACATCCAGAGGCACATATTTCCTTGTTGCAGTCATTCAATCTGCTCTCTCCATACATAATGATACCTTAAGGGTCCCACTTCTCTTTGAGCCTGCCTTCTGCTGCAATGATCTTGCTTTTCTCCAACCTTCACTGTACAGTCAACCTGCCACCTCTCTCCCTGGCCCCCATCCCAACATTTTCCTGGAGGTTACTCAATGAAACCCCATCAAACTATTCTCTGCTCTGTTTTCTCTCATCCCTTCCAACCTCATCCCTCCCAAGGAGGTCATCATGATTGTACTTGACTGATGTGAAATAGCCTTTATGCCCTGGATGTCAGAATCACTAGTTACAATTCTGCTTGAGAGTGAAGGAAAGACTGGAATTGAGTGCTATCAATGACAAAAGGCTGAGTGACCGAAGAATGTGGAACGATGTTTCAAAAAGGTAGGATGGGAGTTCTGCACAAGCAAAAATGTGGACAACAGACACAACAGACACACCATGTACACACATATACACACACATAAGCATACATACACACACACACACACACACACACACACACACACAAGCCTATATTCATCAAGCAAATGGTGCACCATGAAGTTTAAATAGCCCCAAGTACCCCAGGAGGTCAGTGACAGGCATGGAGCTAGGTTTTAGAACCTCATTCTCCTAATTCCCAATTTCATTATCTAGTCTCTAGACTACTATATCCTGAAAAGGTCTTAGAGAAATTTAGCCTCGTATGTACCAAGTCCAGGCTAAAAGATGTAACAGTGTGGGACAAGATGGAGAATTCAAGGGAGTGGTCTGGTGGGAAAGAAGCGGGCATTGTCAGTAACGTGTAAGAGGAGAAAGCCTGGAGGTACTGGCATAATTAGAAATCTACCAGCTGTAGTGGGGCAGGAGGAGTATGAGTGAAGAAGAAACTTTCGTATCAAAACATAAACAAAGTCTGTCTTAGGAGGTTTAATGTCAAAAGGAGAAAGAAAACCTGGGAACGATTTTACAGACCATAGGACCCCTTAATGGGTAACTTGGGGCAAGTCATTTTATCTGTTTTTGGTTGTTCTTTTGTCTTTTTGGAGGCAATTGGGGTTAGGGTCACACAGCTAGTAAGGGTGTCTGAGGTGGGATTTGAACTCAGGTCCTCCTGACTGTAGGGTCAGTGCTGTATCCATTGTGCTACCTAGCTGCCCGCACTTTATCTCTTTAGGACTTAGTTTCCTCATCTGCAGAACAAAAAGGTTGTGCTAGACAATCTCAAGTCTCTTATAGCTGTAGTACCAATACTACAAATAGTAATGTTTATAGCTGATGTTTATATAGCCCTTTCCCCTTTGTAAAGGGTATGACCATCCACCCTTTCATTTCAGAGGCAGTATAATATAGTGGAAAGAATGTTGGTTTGGAGTTAAACAGCAAGGATTCTCATTCTAGATCTGTATGACCTTGGGCAAGTCACTTAATTTCTCTGTGCCTCAGTTTCATCATCTGTAAAACAAGGAGATTTTACTAAAAGGCCTCCAAGAACCATGTCAACTCCACAGCTATAATTCTAAGACAATCATTCACATGTGCATGAGACTTTCAAGTTTACAAAACACTTTCCTCACCACAAAACGGAGGTAGTACCCATTTTATAGATGATAAAACTAAGGTATAGTGGGTCAGCAGACTTGCCCAAGTGCACAGAAACAGTAAAGTGCAGAGAGTCAGATCTTAGTTAGCCTATGTCCCTAGTTCCTTACAACACAACAACCACCCCTCTTAACAATCCCATGAATCTATGGTACTGTATTCTCCATTCTTAATTATCTGTAAAAATGGACTATGGGAATACTTCAATATTCTAGTGAATCCTTGATTTATCAATGTATGTACTCTCTTGAATGAATCAGGACAGGTGTCATTTGTTCCTGCCCATCCTGTACAACATGAGAAATGCAGAGAACATTCTCAAACCTCATTTTGATCCATGAATTCACCCTCCTTCCCTAAGAAGACCACAGTGTGCCCCTTTTGACCTTTGGACACAGCCCCTAACACTCTATTCCAAAAATGACTGATTGATATTTTCCCTTCTACTGGTAATGGTCAGGCAGCTGGGGGAGGAGCCAAATTGGAGAGACCATTTTACTGTCTTTGTGACCTGGACAAGTCACTTGACCCACTGCACCTTGGTTTAATCATCTCTTAAGCCATAGGCTAAAGAAACAATCCCACAATCACTGAGAACTGATTGAACTCACAGAATCCCCTGAGTGAAAATCAGATTCCATGACACAAATATAGCAGCTGGCAAAAAATTCATACCTTGTGTTGTTTGGATTATATTTGCCCAAAATAAGTAATAATATCATGAGTTCCCGAGAAAGTGGAAGCCTATGTGCCAGGACTTGAGCACCTGGCCACAGCAATAACTCATGGTTTATACAGGACTTCAAGGTTTGCCGTGACACCTAAGTGATATGGAGGATAGAGCACTGGTGGGCCTGGAGTCAGAAAGACTCATCTTCCTGAGTTCAACGTCGACCTCAGACACTTACTAGCTGGATGACCTTGAGCAAGTCATTTTCCCCTGTTTGCCTCAGTTTCTCCATCTATAAAATAAGCTGGAGAAGGAAATGCATCCAGTATTTTTGCCAAGAAAACCCCAAATGGGGTCATGAAGAGTCAGACCCAACTGAAATGTCCACAATAACCTACAAACAAAATGCAAAGTATGTCTGTGTACATCTACATGTAGATGGTTAGTTGGTTGTTGTCCATCTTCTAAGAAGGCCAAAATGACATCACCATGATAAAGTGAGGGTCCAGTGTGTCCAACTGCGGCTGATCAGACCAATACAAGCTCGGAATGCTCTACCACAGGTTGGGCACAGGTAGTCCGTCTGAACATTTGGGGCAGATATCCCAAATTTGCACATCCTGCATTTACTTTGTGCTGTCTCAGTTCTGCTTTGCTCATAGAGCACAGGACCCTTTATGATGAGGGCACACCATGCTGAGCTGTCTATATGTAGATAAATCTAGAGAAGATGAACATATGTACATGTGTGCACACTTGTGTGCATGCATACATACGTAGATACATATATATGTTTGTATATACACTTGTATATATATACACATACATACATACACACACCTATATATGTGTGTGTGCATATATATATAAAAATGTTATATATGTGTGTGTGTGTATGTGTAGGTGTGTGTGTCTGTATATATATGTATATATATAATTTGATCCTCACCACAACCCTGGAAAGTAGGCGCTATTATGATCCCCATTTTACAAATAAGAAAAATGAAGCTGATAAAGATTAAATGACATTCCCAGAGTCACATGCCTAGCAAGTGACTGGGGCAGGATTTTAATGCAAACACACTATCCATTGTACCATCAATTGTAACGATATCCTTGCCTTGTGTGTATGTAAGGGGGGAGTGGGGGGGACTGGAGGAAAGGGGGAAGAAGAGGATGCCATAAGTGGAATTTGCATGTGCCATGGCTTCTGTGTGCAACCCCTTGTTCTTCCTACACAGAGGCCTCTTTGTCCCCACCAATAGCAGGATGGCAGCCCCACCCAGGATGAACTGGACTGACCCACAGTCAAAGCTCTCCTGCTGGAGCAAGAATGAAGAGAAGCAGGGCCCTGCAGAGGGCTCTCCTTTCTCTAATCTCTAGCCTCAGAGTCAGAGAAGCCAGAGTTAAGAATCCTCTCAGATGGGCAGTCGGAGCAAACAACCCCCAGTGTGCGCTGTTCCCCTTTGGCAAGCTGCCCTGCCAGACCCAGAAAGGGCGGTGAGTAGTTGTCCTTCCAGAAAAAAAAAAAAAGATAGCCAATGCTGACGGAAAAGCCAGGCCATCCAGCGGAGGCCCAGTGCTGATTCGAAAACAGAAGGGGGAGGGAGACCCCTGTGATAAACACCACACACATCTGAGATCTCCAAGGCAGCAGTCATCTGGTAATCATTTGAGTTTAGAGTAATAGTTGAAAGTCGAGCACTAACCTGAAAATTGCTTCTCCCTTTTGTGCATTTTTTTTCCCACAGTCCAGTTAACACAGTGGACAAGCCAATCCTCATTCCCGTCGGCCTCATTAATGAACCTGCAGCAGAGAATGTGTCGTGTTATTGCTGAGAGCCTGGAAGCAGCACGCTTCCCACAAACGTGCAGATACCAGATAGAAAAGACCTCTTCCTTTCAGCTCCTTCACGCAGCCTTCCCAGGTACACACTGCTAACGTGCCGCTGAAACCTTCCAGAATACATATAAAGTGGATAGTGCCTTCCTGTGTAGCAGACACTCCCTGGGACCACCCTGGTAATCACAGTGTCACTTTCATGCCAAATCACATCAAGCTGCATCTGTGTATGCACACACATGCATGTACACACGTATGTCTGTGTTGAGAAAATGGAGAAAGGGGGTAAAGGTCTTCCAACTCCCACCCCCAACGAAGAGCTCACCTCATCAACAGGCAAGATTAAAAAGTAACAGCAATCACTGACTGGCCCACGTGCCCACGAAACTCCCACAAATCAAGGGCAGCTGGGAGAGTGGAAATGATTTAGCTCCCAGTGAAGAGGAAGGAATGTGTCAGTGAAAAAGAGCAAATAAGAACTTTACGTTGGGGTGCTTTACTGTTTGATTTCTTCAGGCAGCAGTGTACCCCTGTCTGCCTTCCTCATCTTGTCTGCTATTGGCCTGAGTCGGGCTGGTGCTTTACTTGAGGACTTAGAGAGCCACATGTGGCTTCAAGGCTGCAGGTTCCCCACTCCTGGGCTAGTCTGTTGTCAGATTTGGAATTAGAATAAAACAATACATCTGTAGACCATCTAACAGTTAGCAAAAGAAGTTTACTGAGCCATAGCAGGAAAAAACTATTCAATGCAGATGCAACCTAACTCAGGTGAGTGTTGCTTCCCTGCCTCTGGAACCACCATGTTGTAATGCCAGTCTAACTGGAAGCAGAGCTACTTGTGTTTTATTTCTGTTTCTTTGAGGATCTGGGCACCAAGGGGTGGTATGTTGTAGGAATAATATCTGCCCCATGCAGGGTAGGCTAATTTTTCCTTAAAAGGCATCGAAACCATTGTTGGAGACAATTATCTCAGGAGACCAAGGCTTGAGCTATGGGCATAGCTTCCTAGTAGTTTAAAACAACAGAAAGTCTACTAAGTGAAGGGAAAAATTTAGAACTCAAAATTAAAAAAAAAGAGAGAAATAAACAAGAAGGGAGGGAGGGAGAAAAGAAAAGAAGGGAAAGAGAGAGAAAGAGAAAGAAAGATAAAAAATCCCAGACTTCTCCTCCCCCTTTTCAAAAGAACTGAGGCCCGAATCTTAACCATCTGATCCACATGGAGGGTGTTACCAAATCTTTGCAGTTCACACTAGGCCTCCCAGGGTAAAGTGGTGACAGCGAGAAGGAGTGGCGCACAGTCACAGGACATCTGAAGACTCTTCAGGCACAGATTCAGATCCTTATCACAGGTCAGGGTCCCCTTTACTGCTGCCCAGGTTAAGTTCACTCTGATGGGAGCTGTGCCATTGCCTGCTGCTGCTGGGGTCTAGACCACTGCCTACTGCCACTGGAATCTATACCAGTGCCTGCTGCTGTTGGGGTCTACACCATTGACTGCTGCTGCTACATCCTGCACAATGTTCCCTTCCTTATGCCAGAGCCTCAGAAACGTTGGTGTCTACTTGACCAAGAGCTGCTCCAGAGACTGCCTCCTTCTTCTGGGAACTGACTGTTGGGTCCCCTAGGCTGAGTGCTACTACAAGTATTACTACTCCACTGTCCATTCTTGGACCTGTGCTGAGAGATCCACTCCCACAGAGGCCTTTCAACCATGCCTCCCTACGTTTTGGAGAGAAAGAGAGCTAGAGTTCATGGGAATAAAACAAGAGTTCTTTCTCCTTTTGGACTTTTTAAACTTGTTTTCAGCAAATCAATTGAGGTACATTTAGGCACACTTGTCCTAAACAACACTTCCAGAAAGTTCTTGATGGGCCTGAGAAGGATCAAGTCTTGTCCTTTTAAATGCCTTTCCCACAACTGCACCAAAGGCTCCCAACAAAGTCCATATGGTATACCTTCCAAGGTCATATAAAAGCTCCCAAGAAGTTCATCCAACATAGATCTTAGAGAAATCCCAAAATTTAGTCTTTAAGGAATATCTAAGCCTACTAAGTGACTTCTAGATGGCTCCATAGAGTCAGGAAACCCTGAATTCAAATGCAGCCTTCCTAGCTGTATGACCCTGGGCAAGTCATTTAATCTCTGCCTCAGCTTTCTCAACCGTAAAATGGGGTAACGACATCATCTACCTCACAGGGTTGTTGTGAGGTTCAAAGGTGATAATGTTTGTAAAGTGCTTGGCACAGTGCCTGGTCCTATATAAATGCAAGCTATTATTATTACTACAGCTAAAAGACCTGGAGATCTCCATCAGCCCAAATAGAAAAATGATGCAAATTCAACAATGGACATTCTACAGCATTTTTCCTCCTCAGAGCATAGTACTTAAAAACAGACACATTCCCATCAGTCTCTAGTCCTGGAAGGCCTACAGATACTTTACTCCCTAACCCACTTGGGGCAATGGCCGGGGAGACCTCACAGTATGAGGCCAGAGCTGGCAGAAGCACAGAGGCCACTAAGAGCTCTAGGTTCAGAACTGGAATGAAATGAAACACTCATGAGCCATCTGATAGTTAACAAAGAGAAATTTACTTAGCCATATCATGGAAAAGATACTCAGTACGAACACAGTGTAGCTACTCATCCGTCTCAGTCCAGTCCAGCTTCCTTGTTGGCCATTCTGGTCACCCATTTGACCTGAGGAAGACCTCCATGTGGGCTAGACATTTTTACTCATGAAGAAGGAAAAATGGCCCCAAGATTCAGTCCCCTGAGTCCATCAAAGGTTCAATTCCAAAGCAAAAACTAGCCTAGCCTATGGGGGATAGATGCTGCTTCTGTAGGGCCTTCCCTCTGCCCTTTCTCTGACCACCTTCCAGGCTGCTTGACCTCACTGGATCCCTATCTCCTGCCTTGTTATAAATGTCTGTTCAAACGGCCAGGGCTAACATGATTCCGTCAGAGGCAAATTGCAATGATTTTTCTTATGTCCTTTGCCAGTGTCTGCACCATTTGCTTCCCCAGCTCGGGACTGTTTGTTCTGCCCTATGAGGTCATATTTCAGGGGCCAGTGGGTCTTTCATGGCTCTATTTGATAACAACTTGCATATAAGGGAGGGACAGAGAAAACAGGTCCAGTAGGCAAAGCAGCTCAGCCTCCATATCCCAGCTGAACAATAAAGGCACGAACGGCCAGCAGACTTCTTGGGGGATCGTCACACAGCTCTCAGCCTGTCTGTGAGTCATGCTACCCAAGGGCCATGTGACTGCAGACATCTGAGAATCGCTACAGCCCTTCTGGCCAAATTGATATGAAATCAAATTGAGAAAGAAGAGAGGAGAGAAAGAAAGGAAGAGGAGAAGAGGGGAAGGGAGAAGAAGAGAGAGAGAGGAGAGAGCAAAAAGGAGGAGGAGGGGAGGAAAGAGGAGGGAGAAAAAGAGAGAAAGGGAGAGAGGAGAGAGAGAAAAGGAGGAAAGAGGGGGAGGGAGGAGAAGAGGAGAAAAGAGAAAAGGAGGAGGAGGAGAGAAAAGGGGGGGAGGAGGAGAGAACACACTCATTTTACCCACATGCTCATTTTACCCCCAGCTGAGGAAGTCTGACATCACTCCAGAACAAACAAAACCAGTCTTTCTTTCTTTCTTCTAAGCTCACATTCTTGAGCCATTCCAGGATTATGACAATCAGTCTAATAAAGTCTGGGCTCAAGATAGCTGTCTATACTGTCTGGAGAGTTCAGCTTTCCAGATGCCTTCTGTAGAAGCTGTGTTGTTCCCGCTTCTAAAAGTTCACGGTGTGGTCAAGGCAGGGGGCAATAGGGAAGAGAAGAAGGGACAGATTATTTCAAATGGTTTCTAAGTCCCCAAAATGGAACCCATCTTGGGGGCTTCTGGAGCTCATGTGGCCTTTAATGTTAGGAGTTAGGGTTAGAATCGACAGAGCTTTCCCTTTCAATTAGATTGAAATTCTTGAGCTGTTTTCTGGTTCATTTTGGATTCCGTTCATTCCTGTTTGCAGTCACCTGGCCTGTGAGCGCCCGTGAGTCATGGGAGTTTGCCTGCTTTGAGTCCTGTGCATTGAGGTCTACCTTGCAGCTTGTTTCCTCATGCTGGGCATGTCCAGAGTGTTTTGCGGTAATACCATAAGCCCCTACAAGAGCACAGAGTGATAGGAAGTAGCAGAGTAAGATATTGTCCCTTGGGTACCACGGAGCCAGGAGAAACGTGCTGAATTTGAATTGTTCCATCCCCACCGACCCAGAATCTGAATGAGGGTGATTGTCTTCTCTTTTTAAAGGCTCCTGCTGTATTCCAAGATGCTACCAAGTGATTTAACATTAGAATCAAATTCTTCTCACATTTAAAAAAATTTTAAACAAGGTTTTCAAATAATTTACATGTGCCCAAGAGCTAATTTCTTTCACAAATCCGTGTATTCTCCAAAGACTTTCTTTTTACCTATTTTTAGGGATTTTTTTCCTTTTGTGTGTGTGAAGGGTTAAATATTAAAAAGAGAGGCAGTGTAGCATAGTTGGCAGGGTGTTCATGTTGGAGGCAGGAAAATCCTGGGTTCACATCCTGCCTCTGGTGACTCACTTACCCTCCATGAGTCTCAGGTAACTCTTTAAGATTTATTTGCTAAGTTATAGAGGGGCAGCTAGGTGGTGCAGTGGATAGAGCAGGAGTCAGGAGGATCTGAGTTCAAATCTCACCTCAGACACTTGACACTCCCTAGCTATGTGACCTTGGGCAAGTCACTAAACCCCAATTGCCTCATCCTGGGTCATCTCCAGTCATCCTGAAAAATATCTGGTCACTGGTTTCAGATGGCTCTGGAGGAGAAGTGAGGCTGGTGACCTACACAGCCCTCCCTCACTCAAAACAAAGTCAAGTGCAAGTCATGTCATCATTTCTCTGATGTCATGGTCTTCTTCAGCAACAAAGGACGAACACACACACACGCTATGTTATAGACCACTCCAGATCATTAGTAGATGGAGAGAGTATTCATTCCTATAAGATAATTAACATGACAACAGCATTCATATAGTCCTTTAGGGACTATAAAAATACTTTGGACATCTCATTTTCTCCTGTCCACAACCCTGTGAGTTAGATGCTTTTATCCCCCATTTCACAGATGAGAAAAGTGAGGCTTATATAAAGGTCAAGTGCCTTGCTCAGGGTCCACAGCTAGTGTCTGGGAGAAGATTTGAGCTCAGGTCTTCCTAACTCCAGGTCCAATGCTCTCTCTACTATATACCATCACAGATCCTCACCATGAGGACCTGAAAAAATATATTTTTTAATATAGAAATAATTTGACCTTTCTAGATATCCTGGTTCATGGGAATCGATGGATAAAAAGCAAATATGGTCTAAGGATTCCAGTCAGGGTCTGTGAATTGATGGTACCAGATATGGTCATCTGAAGTATCATCATCCCATTCTTTTTTGCCTCTCACTGGTGTGATATTCTTACCACAGCTAGACAAACAGTTCTCTCTCTCTCAATACCACTTAGGCTGCGAGGTGCAGTGGATGTCACATTTAACTTGAAAGTCAGGAAGACTTCAGCTCAAGACTTAGATTAGTCCCTTTATCAGTATATGACCATAACCAGATCACTCTACCTCTTTGGCTTCAATTTCCTCATTTGGAAAATGAGGATTCAGCAAGTTCAACAGACATTTACTAAGAATCTGCCACATGCTAAAGGAAATGCAGAGTTTCAATAACATGGGATCTCTGCCTTCATGAAGCTTAGCAGAGGAATGGTTAGTAAGGAAATGAGACATAAAGATGGAAAACTATAACACAATTGTATGTCATAAATGCATTAGAAAGGTACCATCAATGCCAGAGAGATCATTTGAAAAGGGGGGAAAGACCAACATATACAAAGATGTTTGTAGCAGCTCTTTTTATGGTGGCAAAGAACTGAAAATTGAGGGGATGTCCATCAATGGGGAAATGGCTGAACAAGTTGTGATATATGAATATAATGGAATACTACTGTGCTACAAGAAATGACAAGCAAGATGGTTTCAGAAAAACTTGCAAAGACTTACATGAACAGATACAAAGAGAAGTGAGAAGAACCAGGAGAACATTGTACAAGTAATAGCAACATTATTCAATGACCAACCATGACTGCTCTTCTCAGCAATGACCAAGACAATTCATGATGGAAAATGCTATCCAGATCTGAAGAAAAAAATGATGAAATTTGAATGCAGATGGAAGCATATTATTTTCACATTCTTCAGTTTTTTACTTTTGTTCTGTTTCTACTTTCACAACGTGACTAATATTGAAATATGTTTTACATGATTGTACATATAAAACACATAGCAAAGTACTTACTATCTTAGGGAGAGGTGAAGGGAGAGAGGGAGAAAATTTGGAACTCAAAAATTTTATAAAAAATGACTGTTAAAATTATCTTTACATGTAATTGGAAAAAAAATATTAATTTAAAGGAAAAAAAGGTACCATAGCTAGCTGAGATCTGAGAAGGAAGCTTGTTACTGGCTCCCGGGAGGCACCAGAAAAGTCACCAATGACGTGGCATCTAAGTTGGGCTTTAAAAGAATGAATAGGCAAAGAGTAAGCAGCTGGGCAGCACAGTGGATAGAATGCCAGGCTTAGAGTCTGGAAGACCTGAGTTCAAATCCAGTCTCAGACACTTACTAGCTGTGTGACCCTGGGCAAGTCACCTCAATTTGTTTACCTCAGTTTCCTCATCTATAAAATGATCTGGGGAAGACAATGGCAAACTGCTCCCATATCTTTGCCTAAGAAAAGCCCAAATGAGGTCATGAAAATAACTGAACAACAAGAGAAATGGTGAAAAGGAGAGAATTTCAGGCATGAAAACTGTAGCAAAAGTATGAAGACAGGAGACTGCAGGGAATATTCCGAGGACAAAGAGTAATCTAATGTGGTTGGAGTGTAGAGTGTGTCAGGAAGTAATATGAAGATAAAGCAGGAAGAATAGAGTGATGCCAGATTGGAAAAGGCCCTGAAGGAGCTGCTCAGGTTTGAACTTTCCCATTTAAGCCATATGGAGGCACTGACAATTATCGAAGCAGAGGGATGTGATCAGGTCTACGCAGAAGGTAGATTACTTTGGCAATGGGATGAAGTGTGGATGGGAGGGCAGAGAGTGGTGGGAGGACCAGAGGTCTAGCTGGGAGGCTGACAAGACTCTGTGCCACCTGCCTGACAGGATTGTTGGGACACAAATAAAATCATACATGTGAAGTGTTTTGTAACTGCAAGCAGGTTTAGAAATATCAGTGACTGTGGTTAATCTCTCCCTGTCACAGTTGCAAAATGTCTGGCATTGGTCATTGCCAATTAACATGGAGCCATGTTCTGCTACGCACATTTCAAAGAACTGAAACATTTAATTGTTACCCTCAATCAATTTTCCCCCAGGACCAAGAGACCAATCAGCTATTTAATAAGCATCATTCCCAGAATTACGTTAGGCTCTAAAGAAGATACAAAGGAAATAGACCCTATTGGCTGTCCCTCAGAGAGCTTACAATCTGGTGGGAGAAAAACAAAGGGAAAGAGAACTTCTCTTGACTCCCTCTACTATTGTACTACAAGGTGCCTGATACATAGTTAACATTTAATAAATGTTATTGACCAACTTGTTAAATGACTGACTATATAACCTCAGACAAGTCAACTAATTTCTCTGGTCCTCAGTTTCCTGACCAACTGCCACCACCCTAGAGCAGACCCTCAACACCTCACAAATGGGCGGTTGCAATCTGCTCATGGTTGAGCTCTGTGACACAAGCCTGCCTCCACTACAGTTTGTCCTCCACCCAGCTGGCCAAAGTGACTGTCCTAAGGAACAAGACTAACCACGTCACTTTGCTATTCAATAAACTCACATGGCTTCCTATCCCCTCTGGGATCAAATAGAAGAATCCTCTGCTTGACATGCAACGTAGCCTTTCCAGTCTTCTTATACCTTGAATTCCACCAAATATTCTGGGATCCTGCAACCCTGGCCTCTTTGCTGCTCATCACATAAGACACTGTTTCCTGACTCCAGGTATTTTTACCGGCCTGGAATGCTCTCCCTCCTCATCTCTACCTCCTGGTTTCCCAGACTTCCTTCAAGTCTCAGCTAAAATCCACCTTCTACAAGAAACCTTTTCCTATTCCCTTTGATCCTAGTGCCCTCTCTCTCAGAGCAGCTGGGTGGCACTATAGTGCACAGAGAACTGGACCTGGCATCAGAAAGACTCATCTTTCTGAGTTCAAATCTGGTCTCATACACTTACTAACTGGGTGACTCTGGGCAAGTTACTTCACCCTGTTTCTCTGTTTTCTCATCTGTAAAATGAGCTGGAGAAGGAAATGGCAAAAAAGTCCAGTATCTTTGCCAAGAAAACCCCAAATGTGCTCATAAGGAGTCAGATTCAACTAAAACTGAACAACAGGTTATCACTTATACAGTTGACTGTATTATTTTTGATTATTTTCCAATTTTTCATACTGTAGCTTAATTGTACGTAGTTGTTTGCATGCTGCCTCCCTCGTTAGTCTGTAAGCTCCTTGAGAACAGGGATTCTCTTTTACCTTTGTTTAAATCCCCTGGGCTCGGCACACAGTAGGTGCTTAATAAATGTTTTATTGACCAGCTGACTAATATAGGAGGAGGGAGACGAATCAATATTTTTATTTTTTTAAAAAACATACCAGAAGTTATCATCAAAATGTGTTGTCCTCTTTCAAGAGATATTCTTTCTTTCTGCTCCATGATCTCTTCCCCAAGAATTCTGGCTACATGAAAAGTGGACAGAGGACAGAGGGTAGCTTGAAGCTACAGACATTAGGATTTTGACATCTCTCATTAATTAGATTCTGATCTACTGATGGGGCCCTGTTTTCCCTGAGTCTGACTTCAGTCCTTCCAAAACAATTGACAAATAGGCTTATCCCATCACCCTCTGCCAAAGCAACTCTGAAGGCACCTGTTCTACAGAAATGGGAAAGTGAGGCAGTGAAGTGACACCAAGTGTCTGCTGGCTGGCCTTCTGCTACTGTGCTGGAGTCAAGTTTAGGAGCCAGATGACCTGATTGCTGTTTCTGTACTCTGTTTATTGGACCCTGACTCCATCTCTGCAGGTTGGCTCCAGGACAGATTCTGATCTCAGTTCTGCATACTTAATATCCAGTGACTTCATACAGGAGTGCTAGTCTCTGAATTTTCAAGGGCAGAGTATGTCCTACCATGTGAAGGAGAAAACCTGAATAACATGACATTCTTATCCTTATTATTTAAATAAGGGGTGGAGAAGAGGAAGAGAGGGGGATAAGGAGGAAGAGAGAGAGACAGAAAAGAGAATCCAGCAAGAGTCTGGGCCAACAAGTTCTGTCCTACTTCTATGTACATTTTGGGTGCACCACACATTTGGTATTTAGTATATTTACTGAGAGAACAGGTAAAGGAAAGCCTATACTTGGCAATTTGATTATAAGAAGCATTTGTCTCAAGAACTACATTTTCAGTAAGGTCATAGCCCCCAAGAATGAAGCCCAAAGGCAGGGTGCCAAGACTCTGAATTCACACTGGATGCTTTGCCAGCAAGAAAATCTATATCCTCATGGTGAGGGGGGAGAGAGGATGAAGAAAAGTATAGACACACCGATAGCTCCCCTGCCTTTCTACCACAAGGTGCTTCCTTATCTCTTCTCTCAACACCTCCATAGTACAGGACAAGTCCTGGACTCCAGCCAGAAATATATGAAAGCCATTCTAGAAAGATAAGGGTTTAGCACCTCTACCACTACCAGGATACTAAATTCCAGGGAGGGAAAAAGAGGTTCTGCCACCTCCCTTGGTAATGAATGAGTGCCAACATTTCAGAATTTACAATGTGATTTACAATGATTCTGACCTTAACCTTAGGGGAAACAGAACTGCTAATCATCATCCCCCTGCATAACGTCTCTTCCTGTGCTTGTAGGTTATTTTCTGAGTTTCCTGAATCTACACCTCCAAAGTCAGCCTTCTCTTCTCCTGGCATAAGGAACCACTCATCCCTTAATCTGCCTTCTTTTCCTGATGAGAGTCATTTTTCAGTCATGTCCAACTCTTCATAACCCCACTTGGGTTTTTTTCTTGGCAAAGATATTGGCATACAGTATATAAATGACAATGACTTGCCTAGCTGCCCCAACTAATAAGTGTTGGGCCTGGGATTGAAGCTCAGGTGTCCTCACTAGTATTCTTTGCTCTGTCTGCTGGTGCTGATGGAGATGTCCGTTTCCTCCACACCATCTCTCATCTTTCCATTCTCCATGATGGGCAAAGAGAAGGGCCACTGCAGCAGCAGGTTTTGCTCCTTTCGATAGGTCTGGTTGCTCCCTGTCTCCTCACCTGAAGCCAATGAGCTGTGCCACCAAAGGGCTGCTATAATAGCCTGCCTGGCACCTACTCATTGAATGGGAGGACCCAGTCACTGCCTCTACCTTTGAGGCTTTATGATTTTATCCTGTGAGTCCTCCCTCTCCCCAAATATATTACAGTTCCCTCTTAATGCCTTAGTGGTCTTTCTGAATGAAAATATACAACTGAAAAAAAAATGCAGCCTTCTGGGGATAAGTTTCTCAAACTTCATTAGCCTAGTCCTCAGATCTAAGGGTCAGGAGTTAATAGTGATAACAAGAGTTAGCATTTAGATAGCATTTTAAGGTTTGCAGACAGCTTTACAAATAATATCTCATTTTATCCTCACAACAACCCTAGAATGTAGGTGCTATTATTATTTTCATTTTACAGATGAAGAAACTGAGGCTAAGTGGTCCAGGGTCATACAGCAGAAAGTGTCTGAGATTGGATTTGAACTCAAGTCTTCCTGACTCTAGGGCCAGTGCTCTGTGCACTACTCCAGGTACCAGAGAAGAGATTTCAGAGGTCATCTAGTGTACCTCCATTTAACTTGCAGATGAGAAAACTGAGACCCAGAGAAGTGAGTGACTCACCCAAGGTCATACAGATAATAAGTGGCAGAGTCACTATCACTATCTATCATTAAATCTAGAGCTCTTTCCAGGACACCACAGTGGGTGCTCAAAGCCAGTACTGTTCAGCTAGGTGGGACCTATCAGGACTTGAATTCCATTGGTGCAGACTTTAAGAATCCAAGATGGCTGTATCTCTCTACAAGACCAAGAGAAGGGCCTCAGCAGAGGTCTTAGCTACTGGTCTCATTAAGTCTATCCATTGTATGGGTTTGTAACTCTTCAGGTACCACTGGGTTCTTAACACCACTGGTAGTCAGAGGACAACAGACAATATGCAAACCTGTCCCCCAGCATGGCTCAGGATATTCCCTAGACTGGCATACTGACATTTGGAAAGCCAAGAAATACTTTTTGGCTTGAATCAACCCAGAAATATGTCTGAGAAAAACAATACATTTGCCATCACCTTTAGAAATGTCAGCTCCCCAAGATGAACAGGGTGGAGAGCATGTTCCTGTCATTGAACATGAACAACCTAAACCCTCAGCTGACTTTCTGCCTGTGGAAAGAGGCTGATGGCCCCCCTCTGCTGCAAAACACCGTGACACCCTCCACCCCCACTTCGACCCCCACCCTCATCCCCAAGAGAAGGGTAGGCTGGGTGGCCACAGTCTGACCCGGAAGTAAGCTGGAGTCTGAAGAGCCAGAGTCCAGGCCTCGTTACTTCCTCAGTTCAGTGTGACCTTGGGTAAGTCATTCAACCTGACTTTCTTCACATGTACAAAAGGGATGATGATGCTTGCATTCCCTATCTCCCAAGGCAATATTGTGAAGCTTTGTGAACAAAAATGTTCTTTTTAAATATGAGCCTCTACAATCACGAAACTGCTAAGATAATGACTTTTGCTTTTCCTTTTGTTAAATAACCACAAAGAAAAAGAGGATTGGAGGAAGCAGAACCTGGTCAACTTCCCTTTACTATACTAAATTCTATGCGACTCATCATAGCCCCTATCCCAGGATATAGGACAATAGACTGAATTGTGACTGGAAAATCTGTTAGAAAAAGGAACTTGCTTTTCCCTCTCATCAATTTCTCAATCCATTGATCAAGAATTCATTGAGTACCTGCTATTATAGGCAAGGCTCTAGAGGAGATGCAACCAGATGCGAGGCTTCCCCACAAGGAGTTTATAATCCAGTTGTGAGAATGAAACACACAGTCCACCCCCTCTAACAATATATGTGAATGTAGAATCACATGCTAAACTGTGATGAGTACTCTGAATGCTACTAGAATGCCTGGAAGATGCTGTCTAGTGGAAAGAAAACTGACTTTGGGGTCAAAGGATTTGGTTCATGTCCCAACTCTGCAATTTACTGGCTGTGACTTTGGGCAAAGTTATTTCCCTGCTTTGGGTCTCAGTTTCCTCATCTGTAAAAGGAAATCCCCTTCAACTCTAAAAGGCAAAGAGATGGGAGATGAACCTGTCATGTTCATGGGATAGTAAGAATAACAGTTTAAAGGGAGTGTGTAAAAGGGAATAACAGGTAATAAGCCTGGAAAAGCAGATTGAAGCCAGACTGTGAAGGACTTGAAATGCCAAAGAGAAGTACTGATGTTGGATCCTAGAGGCAAAGGGGAGCCACTGGAGGTTAGGGAGCAGGAAAGCTGCATGATCCTGTCCAGGCTGTGAAAATATCACTTTGGCAACTGTAAAGACAATGGACTGGAAAGTTACTGCTGTGTTCGTCCTTCACGGACGAAAAAGACCGTGCCATCAGAGAAATGATGACAGGAAATGCACTTGACTTTGTTTGAGTGAGGGAGGGCTGTGCAGGTCACCAGCCTCACTTCTCTTCCAGAGCCATCTGAATCCAGTGACCAGATATTCATCAGGATGACTGAAGATGACCCAGGATGCACTGGGAGACCTTGGCCCCTTTTGGCCAAGGTCTATTCAGGGACTCACTTAGGATGAGCTAACTATTAACCTCCATGAAGATAGAGAAGACGTCTTTCATTGTGAATCTTACACACACACACACACACACACACACACACATACAGACACACACACACACACACACACATACACACCTACCTTAACCCCACACACACATACATTTTGCCTAGTACATAGCTTAATACTAGGTGCTTAATATATTTCTGCTGATTTGTATTGTAACAAGACTACATACTCCACTTCCGGGACTCACTCAAAATCTGTTTGACGGAGATACCAATCGATTGAAGTATCCATCTTGGGGAAATCCTTTGGTGTCTGGATAATATAGTCTTCTGGCTCTGTAAGTCTATTCCCAGGCTACCCTGTCTCTTAATCTCCCTTCCTCCCTGCTCATGCATAGTCCCCCCCACCACCTTGTGTTAGGTCCACAACACAACAGAGTCAGTAAGGGTATTGACCAGTTTTATTCCTTTAACTAATGATAATATCCTAGATTTAGAGCTAGAAGATATTTCAGTTCAACTCCATCGTTTCCCACATATCAAGTGTGAAGAGAATATTCCTACACATAGCAAGTCAGCCCCCAGCCTGCCACTTGACTCCTTCTCTTGTCATAATTAATTTCACATTAATAAACCTCTTTCTCATGGATTACCTTGAACCCCACCCCATTCATTAAATATTAATTATTGAATAAGTTGGAGAAGCTTCCTTTCCCGTTACTAATCATTCTTTTCTATAATTAAATAAATATTAAAACTTACTGAATAAAACACAGCAATAAGAAAGCAAAGACATATATATATTTACAACATTCTGCCTGTGCAAGAGTTCACAGCCACCTCAAACCCTCAGTCAGTGGATGATGCATCTTTTCTTGTATAGAAACGCAGTCTCCTATTCAGTCCATTGCAGATACTGATTAAAACCTCTAAAAAAATCTTCATATTTCTCCTCAAGATAAGAGCTTTCAGTCTCTTAGGAAATACTCTAAATTACTTCTTTTCTTTGTTCTCTCTTCAGTAATTTCAGGAAATTATCTTTATAAAATACATTGTACTGGCTAGCTCCTCACAAACTCTTCATAGAATTCTCGTTACAATGTTCTTTTTTTTGTCTATAATATATCACCACAGTTCTGACTAGAAAGAAGCTTCACATTGCCTTCTTCCTCTCTGTATTCTTCATAGATCCTCATACATCACAGACAAAACATACACCTTCTCTCCGACTCCACAGGGAGAAACACTTCAAAGTCAGATGTTTCTCAACTGTCACTTCCAAACTACTAACACAAACTGCCTTTCTCTATATTCCATTTGGCTCTTATTCTCTTAAAAAGACAGTAATAACCCTCAAAATCTCTTAGAAAGCCTTTTTGAAATAATTACACACAGATGAGGAAACTGAAGCCCAGAGGTGGAAAGAAGTGATTGGCCAAGGTCACTCAAGTAATGAGAGATGGAGTCAGAATTTTAGTCCAGGTGCGGAGACTAAATCAATGGTCTTCCTACTCTTCTACACCGCCTCCTAATTATATCTCTTTACCTCTCTACTTTTCTAATCTGGAAAATGAGGGTATTGATTAAGATGATCTCTGAAGTCCTTTTCAAGTATAAAACTCTACAGTTCTAAGTTCTCACCATTTCACCTCAACAGTCAAGTTTCATCCTAAAGAGAGAGGGGCCCTTTCCTGGAATTGTTTTTCTGTTTTCTAGTTTTTCACTACTTGCCTCTGAAGTAGCAATGAAAAACAATTCAGTACTAGGAAAATTCAGATCAAAGCTTCTAAGGCCCCAGGTCTAGATTACACAATCTACCTCAGTGTCCTCAAACCGCCAAAGCTCATACAGTGTCTATCTTTCATATCCTACAATAAGGTTAGCTACATCTTTCCTTCAAGGGTCAAAGGTACTCCTGAGGGTTTGAGGGTTTTTTTTCCTAATCCTATCATCTCAAAATCCCCATTCCAGTGAGTTTCCCTCACTGTTAGCTACAAGTGAGTAGCTGACAAGGGTGGGAACCTGAGGCCTTGAGGCCACATGTGGTCTTCTAAATCCTTGAGTTCAGTCTTTTGACTGAGTCCAAGTTTTATAGAACAAATCCTTTTATTAAGGGGATTTGTTCTGTGAAGACCAGATTCAGTCAAAGGGCCACAACTGGACCTAGAGGGCCACATGTTCCCCACCCCTGCGAACACCTCAGTTAACTAATTAATATCAGTTCTATTTTACAAATATCTAGCAAAAGTACAAACACCCCCTTCCCCTAACACCTGGGAAGACACACTCTCCCCTATACCACCTCAGTCTCTGGAAAGGATGAGCTAAGACTTAAAACAGTTTCCACATAGCAGAAGTTCCATTAAGTTCATACTGGCATTAGGCATTGCCAGATGAGTCTTTTTCTCAGCTTCTACTGGGCTATGTCCCCAAAGTCACTCCTCACTCCTTGAGGCTAAATTGATTGACTCCAAATCCTGACACAGGCTCCCCTCCTGAACCTCCTGATAACCTTATTCTTCTAACCTTTTGAAACTCATGAGGTTGTAGCCTCCAATATCTTTCATCTAAAACAAAAGAATAAATTCTGGGCCAAAAGAAATTCTAAGAGGTAAAATAATAGTGACTGCCAAGTAAAGGGGCAGTCCTTTGAGGGATACCTTTACTTTGAATAGGGCAAAAGCATCCTTACTGACCCTATCCTAGATTTCCCAGTAGTTTTACTAGCACCTCCATAAGCTGGTGATTGCTTCTTATCATCACTATATTTCAGTCCCTCCAAGAGAGGGTGTCTTCACTCTCTGACCACCTAGCAGGGCTATGGGCACTGAGCCTCCTCTTGCCACCCCTAGAGCAACTATTTGCACCCAGAGCCTATTTGACCTGCTAGCAATGGCTATGCCAATCTCCTACTCATTTCACTACTTAATCTGCTTACCACAGTAGGGCAAAGTAAGCTAAAGCTCAATACTTTTCAGGCAGGGTTCCACTCAGAAGGCAAGATTGAATTGGCCTCTTGTTGGTGGGCAGAGTATGGTGGGCCATAGGAAAGGTACAAAGAACCAGTCTACGAAATCCACATCTTTTAGATCCTTCAGATCCCTATTATGGATTTGACTACAAGAAGAAGAATGGGAATTCATCTTAAAGCGGGGAAGGGATACAAGGACCCCTCTATCTAAGCCACCTAAAAGAGGATAAAGGACAGTTTCCACCCAGGACCTCAAATTGATTTAATTGATGTTGCTAAAGTAAGTCTTCTGAGAGTTCCCCAAGAGGATAGAACTGCTTCAGAGAGCCTTTCTAAATTGGTGCTATTGGACCATGCCCTCAGTAGCCATTTTTCCAGTGCCTATCAGACTCCTGCTTAAACTTCTGTAACCTCTCCAATTCCTTGCTAAAAAAAAGGTAACCCACCCTCCAGTCCCTATGTAGAGGAAATCATACTTTGGAGGTTAGAAATAGGATAAGGTCAAAGATTTCTTACCACTGGTAATAGTTCCCAATTTTCATCTTCACACCCGCTCCCATTCTCTTTCCTTAAAGTCCTGATCTCAGTTGAATTTAACACAATTTCCAGTAAAATCTCTGGGTGAGAGACCAGACTCCACCTTGTCAGTTCCTGTGTCTATCATCGTCACCCCTTTTACTTGAACTGTTACCAAGCTCACCTCTCTGTCTATTCTACAGAGCCACTTAGTATATATTGTTCCCACCCCATTTAGCAAGAGTCTGAAATTTCTGTCTCATCCTCCCAAACACACACAAGGCTAAAGCACTTGTTCCCATGGAATCATCTCTATTACAAATTTAAATGATTTTTTATTCATCAAATAAACCAAAGAAGGTAAAATTATGTCCTTTATGATTGAGCATTCAATAAATGTTTGCCTTTTTAAAAAAATTTCTCCCTCTGCCTGTATATATCCTAATGAAATGGATTGCATACAGCAAACAGCATACTATTTACTATAATTTACACATAAGTAGTAGTGCACAAGCCATTATATAGGAGGTACATGATTGGCAAAGGGGTGGGCCAATTAGATGTCAAGAGGAGGGACTAAATGACCTCATTCCCATATAGAGGTTCCCAAAGTGGGAGACATCACCCCGAGGGGCACTGGAACAATGGAGGATGGCAGAAGAGAGGAGGAGAAGGGGGAGTGGTAACCTAGTATGCAATTGGGGGCATTAAATAAAATATGGGGGCCATTGAAATCATAAGGAAAGAAGAGAAGAAAATTTTGAAAAACCATTTGTACATCTCATCTGTTGTGTAACAGAGTTAAATTTGTAGTGATTACATTATTTTCCAAATAAACACAAAATGCAAGTTGTAATCCATCAATGGTCAAGTCTGCCAACAGGTCTTAACAAGCAAGTGTTGGCATGTTGCCCACTGGGCAAGTTCAACATGCATTAACAGGAATATGTTCCTGTAATGATTTGTTTACAATACAATACTATAAGGTTATATGATGCAATATTGCATCATGAAAATTTCAGTGCAGGAAAAAAAAACCATAAATTTATAATAATATTAAATTTTAAGATGTATCATTTTTTAAAAATTGTATATTTTTAAATGATACAAATTTCAAAAAAACTGTTAGAGGATTAAGGAAAGCAGGAGGAGGGAAGGTGCTGAGTAATTTTTTCTTTGAAAAGGGGGCGCTATGCCAAATAAGTTTGGGAACTTCTGCCATTGAATATTAAAAGATCTAGAAAAAGAAGACTTCAAGCACTTTGGGTATATCCACCATGGGAAGAAATGAGTGGGGGGGGGGGGAACAAGCAGAATTTTACATGATGAGAAGATATGTACTAGTTATGATTGTAACCTACATTATTTAAAGCAATCTTCAAATAGATTTGCTTATGAATCCTCTGAAAAACGATAGTATGACTCAGCATGCAGAGGTGAGCCAATCTCTCTATTCCCTTGGAAATTTAGTGGAAGAGCTGAAACCTAACAGCTGGTATGCCTAACATCACTAACATTCAATATTCTAACATCCTTTGTTAGACTCTGTTCTAAGGTCCCTTTCAGTTCAAATACTCTAGGATTTAAGGACTTGACATGGAAAGGAGCATCAGTTTCCCCACTTTTACTCTACTATGGGAAGAAGCATGAGCAACATCAAAAATGTACTCCACTCTTGCCTTAGAAGAGTAAGGAACCCTCTTTCCCAAAATGAAAGGAAGGAGTGACTTGTTTCCTCCCATACACTAATTCCTGGATAATTTTGTCGTTTTGGCCAGCCCACCCAAACCAGATGACCCTCGTTCACATGCAACAAATCCTGACTGAACTTCTTGCCCCCAGAGTCATCCTTAAGGTCTTATACAAGCAATAGGAGAGTGTTTCCCAGCGAAGAATATCAGTCATTCTTATTTGTAACCTAGAGCAGCTTGTGAGCTCTGGGATCCTGGAGGCAGAATCCTGGAGGCAATATCCTACCCTGCTGTTTAACCCCCATTACATTGGTTTCCTAATACACTTTTCACCTTCAGCAAATAGTACAAATTTGAATTCTTACTCACTGATCAAATATTTACTCTGTGAACTGCCAGTCTGGTTGAGTTTGAACTCTACAATCCTCCAAGTTTGTATTAGACAAATGAGCCATTTTCTTGTCAGGCTCCACAGTTTGAGCTTTGCAGGGGGGTCCTGGTTGCCCTAGAGATTCTCCGTGGAAAAGATGCTCAGTTTTTTTTTTTCTGTCCCTTAAGTCAAGTTCTTCAAACAAATGCTAGTTTGGAGTCCTTCTGTGTGTAAGGAAATTGGAGAACCTGGGCAAATTAGTTGTTGAATAAAAAAAAGAATTTTTCTCTTCAATCCCCCTCCCTCCTTCCCTCCCTCCCTCCCTCCCTCCCTCTCTCTCTCTCTCTCTCTCTCTCTCTCTCTCTCTCTCTCTCTCTCTCTCTCTCTCTCTCTCTCTCTCTGACACACACACGCACACACACACACATACACACACACACACACAGAAAAATTTTAAATCAACTTTAGAAGTCCAGGACAAACAGAAATAATAAAAGCTCATAAATCTCACATTGCTAGAGTACCTTCTTTCCAGAGGATCAAATGTTTCCCCTTCTTCATTATTTTGTTTACCCTTCTACCACAGTGAGGGACAGGAATTGTTGCCCCCATATTACAGATGGAAAAACTGTGGCATAGCAAAATGATATGCCCAAACTATGTATGGGTATGCCAGTACAGGTCAGGCAAGAGCTAACAGCTATGTCCAAGACAATGCCAGTGCAGCTTCATATGTGAGAAGGCAAGGGCTAATAACTTATGGCACCAAAAAATAAACAAAGCAGAAGAATGAGAACAAGCTGAGGGTCAGAACTAGAGAGCACAGAGCGCTGAGTCCCCAAACCAGAAAAGAACACAAAGAGTAAAAGTCCTGGGTACAAACCAAAGTCTTTACATGTATATTGATAAAAAAAAAAAACAAAATAGTTCAGAATTGCCCCCAAAACAAGGCAATTCAATTACTAGCTTCTTAAATTTATCTCTAAAATATTGTACCTAGCACAGCAGCTAGATAGGCACTCAGCTAGCTTGTCTGAGGACCCAGGAGCTGGAGATATCAGTCAATCCCTATCCTTTGCCTACCATTCACATTTCACCTCTACTGAGCACAGTCTGATCAGACCCCTATGGGAAGCTTTTCTCTCTCTGAGGCTGACTCTTCCCCAGTCTGCTCTTGGTGCTGCTGATGCTACTGCTACAATAACCCACCACAACTTGTCCCCCAGGGCCTTATTGCCTTCTGAAATTCCTAGGTTCACCTTGACTCCTTTATCTCAAAGTTGTTGTTCAGTCGCCTAACTAGAGAAGGAAAAACACGAAAAGAAGAGAGGACTCCATCCCAGGCACAAGCCCCAAAAGGTAGGACTTATACACTCACCTATGGTACATGGGGCTGGGTGTGGCAAAGACTGTTTCTCTCACCTGACTCTCCAAGTTACATCTCCAAGCAATTCCTCAAATTATAAGAGGAAGTGCTAAAGGCTGGGTTATCCCCATTGTTCATCCCTGGAATTCTGCCTCAGCAATCAATTAAAACATTATTTAAGTTTCTAACTCACAGGCTTCAGATTGGCTAAATTGACCAAAGAAAGGAAAATGCCAAATGTAGGAGAGGCTGTGAGAATTCAGACACATAATTATGCTGCTGGCGAAAGTGTGAAGAGGTACCAGCCATTGCAGAAAACAATTTGGAACTGTGGCCCAAAGTTTATAAAACTCTTCGTTCCTACTAGGACTATATCCCAAAGAGATCAAAGAAAAAGAAAAAGGTCTTAGATGTACAAAAATATCCCTAGCCATTCATTTCTTGTGGCAAAGAATGAGAAACTAAAGAAAAGCTGATTATTCAGGGAGTGGTTGAATAGATTATGGTACATGAATATAAGGAAATACTCTTTATCCATAAAGATTCAAAGAAACCTGGGTAGATTTGTATGAACTGAGGCATAGTGAAACTGATCCGATCCAGGAAAATAATTTACACTGTAATAACAACATTGAAAAAATGAATAATTATGAGAGATTTAAAAACTCTGATCAATGCAATGATCAATCATGCTTCCAGAGGACCAATGATGAAAAATGCTACTCACGACCTGACAGAGAAGTGATGAAGTAAAAATGCAGAAAGTGACATACATATTTGGATATGGCCAATATGGGAATTTTTTTTCATTGATTATCCATATATTTTATAAAGGTCTTTTGTTTTTTTCCAGTGGGTAAGGAAGAGGAGGGAGAGAAACCTAATGTACATTAATATGAAAAAAAGTTATTTTTTAAAAAGATTTTTTTTATCAGCACATAGTAGAACCCCAAGTCATCATGGCTGGCAGGAAGCAGTCCAAGGACATCTGTATATGCTCTGTGGTGGAGGTGGAGGAGTCCACCTACATTTAATTGATTAGAATGATATTTGCCCACAGTGAGAAGGAGCCCTACAAGAGCAGCCTATGTATAAAAACGAAGGTCATATTTCACAGACAATCTTCTCTTTCATTCTTCTGTTACACTGAAGTGCTTGGGTTTGTTGATCAGAAAAACCTGAGTCCAAATCATACTTCAGATCCCATTTCTATGATCTTGGGCAAGTTACTTAACTTCTAGTTTCCTCAGTTTGCTCATCTATAAAATGGGGATAATAATAGCGCCTACCTCCCAGGTTTGTTGTTAGGATCAAATGAGATAATATTGGTATAATGTTTGTAAAACACTTTGTAACCCTTAAAGAACTATAAAAGTGCTAGTTATTATTGTTGATGTTTCAAGTTCACAATTAAAAAGGCAATTTTATTTTTTATTAAGTTGACACCTATGAAGCAGAAGGAATTCAATTCAATTAAATTAAAAAAAAATCTTTCCTGAGCTCTTAGTGCTTATAGAGCATAATGCTAGAATCTGAAGTGGAGACACAAAGCCTACCTAGAGAAGATAACAGATCAGATTTCATGGAGGTCAGTATGATGGTCCCCTCTCTGAAGGCCCCAGACTCCCTGGATTTGCCACAGAGGACCTCCTCTTTGCAAGGGTTCTGAAATGTTCTATGTGCATCAAGCATTGTCATTTTTATCTTTATTTAGCACCAAGATTGAGCGCCCTTCAAATTTGACCTTAAAAATGAATCCTCAAGCTAAAAAGGGTTGGCAGCCACAAGAGAGGAAGTGGAAAAGATTGATTCAAATGGAGAATATCACTTCAGAAGTAACCAGAAGTAGACCTTTGGATGAATGATCCATCTGCTCAAGAGCCTGTTCATTGCTGGGGTTCAACCCATCTTTCTCATCTGCCAGCCAACTTCCAGGAAGAAAAGGGGAAAGAAAGAAGGAGAAAGGAAAAAAACAAGTATTTATTTAATTACTACAAAGGGCTGGGCACTTTGCAAATATTACCTCATTTTATCTTCACAAGAGCCCTTGGAGATAGGTGCTATTTATTATTCCCATTTTACAGCTGAAGAAACTGAGACAGCCACAATGACTAGTCCAGGGTCACAAAGCCAGGAAGTATCTAAAGCTGGATTTGAACTCATCTTCCTAACTCCAGGCCCAGCACTCTAACCTCTGTATCATCTAGATGCTTCTAAGGGGTAATGCCAGTGGGATCCAGAAACTTCCAAGTATGGGGTTTGGGGAGTATTCATGGAAGACTGGCACCTCTGATGTAAGGTCTTTCTGAGTCCTTTTCAGAGCTGCTCATCCACCTTAGGTGTCCCCCATCACCCAATTCTCACCTATGGCTCCAAGAAGCTATAGTAGGCACAGTGGTCACACTCTGGCAAAACTGTCTTGGCAAATGAGGCCAAATCAGGTTGAAGGTGACCTAGGTCTCAAGCCCATTGGTGAGTTAGGGAAAGGTCTGCCCCAAGTATGGGAAGACTTCCCCCAGAGGAATGGGCAAATGAGAACAATTTGTTCCAATGACCACATGGATCACTTAGAGCTTGGTCAGACATCCAAGACAACGAGGTCATCCGCTACATCGAGATCCATCACCAGCAATCTTGACTTTTGTCCTGCCACTGGACTTTGCTGACTCTAGAAGAGTGAGACTGATGACTGTGCACCTGCCTCACTTAAATACAATTCATGCTCAAAATCATCACCCATCATCCACTATTTTATCCCAACAATATGGTGTTGGTCCTCTTCCAAAATTAAGGATGAAGGATGAACACCAACTACAACACCGAGCTAAAGTCCAACACCCTGATGCTCAGCCACTAAGATATTCTGACAAATCCTCCTGCAATCCTGATTCCTGCTCTGTCCACGTGGTCCATTCCCAATTGCTCAAATGCTCAAATGTAGCTGAGATCTTATTGATTTGGGAGTTGCTTCCCATGATGCAAATCCCAACATATCCCTTCTTGCCTATCCTGGGTTACTCTTATCTGTGTCATCTGGCAAAATCTCCATGAGCAAGCTATTCAACATGCTGACAACCTTCCTCAAGTTCCCCTGAGTTGGTCAGGGTACCCATGGAGCACCCTGGCTATCCACCTGTGTTGCTCTTATCACCTGACCAGACCATCTTCACTATCTATCATACAATTCCTTGACGATATCTCTCACTCCTTTTCTTCGATTATTGATTCAATTATTCAATATTCAAAAATATTCCTTGATTATAGATTTCATCCTGCTTATCCCCACCATACACTTCTCCAATGCCCTCTGTATGACTTTTCATTTTTCTGAGAGAGTTGTAATACATGTCTGGCTGATATATAGAGACACCATTAAAATGGTAGAATTTAAAAGATGCCTCTTTGCTTTCTTGGAAACCTTGAGGTCAATCAAGGAACTTTGTAATTACCTAAAGGCAATCCTGCCCACTTTCTTGATCCTGTTCAAATGTGTGTCCAACTCATCATCCAGCTCTGCTGTCTGTTCCAGGCATACATACAGATAACAAGCTCTAGAGGGTATCCATCTAAATGCATTTTGAAATCTGGGATTTCAAATCTGAAGATCTTCCCCATCCACCCTGTCTTTCCCATGGAGACGGACAGGCCAAAGCTTTTTTGAGTGATTACGCTTCCCTTCCAGGAAGCTCTACAATGTTCCAGAAATTGATTCAATCAACGCAATATCATCCAAAAAAATTTCACTTAACCACATTAATAGAGTGGAAAAATAGAACAGATATCCCCACATAGTAAATAAGAAAATGTTGTGGATTTCTAGTTGATTCGGGAATGCTTCAGTTTTTGGAAATGTAAACAGGACTACTTTCCTAATTATAGTTAGGTTCTTTATCGATTCAATTTAATTTGTATTCTTAGACACGAAGGGGTGAAAGGTATGACCCAGGATCATTGAACATAGGGTTATCCCAGGTTGGCCTCCTCTAAGACTTCAAAACCTGCCTCTGACCCATTCTGGCTGCATAACCCTGGGCCAAGCACTTAATCTTTCCATGCCCTAGGCAACTCTCTAAGACTATATATTTTGAGGACTTGTAGGTCTGCCTTGGAAGAAGGAGTTTCTTCACAGAGATTCCTTGCACCAATAAAATTGTAAGTGAGATCTAAAAACTCTATCCATATGAGATTCTCTCCCACCCACACCCCACCTCCCCAGATAATCTACAAAGCTAAGAATGCATGCCTGGATAAGAGGGTTACCTCAGCAAAGATGCTCAAGGCTAGGTCCCATTGGCATTCATCAAAATGTGAATAATTCCAACTGCTCAGGAAAAGGCAAACTCTTCCTCTCTGACGTCAAATCCCTCTTTCTACGAAATGTTATTTTTTCCCATCATGAATCATAAGCATGCAGATGAGAGATCGTGTCACAACTGGGATTACTCAGGGCATGCCTGTCAATACTTGCTGAGAACGTACAAACAGCAAGGATCTACCCCATTCCCAGAACAGACAAAGGTCCCTTCTCAATTCTGGGGACTTCCCCTCATGACAGAGGACACACAACAGCAATTATCATCTCCATAATGTCTCAGACTCCCTTTCAAAGAACTCAGAGCACCTGGCACAATTGTCTGTTACACATCCTCACCATGAAGTGTTAAGGTAAGGTGTTAACCACCCCCATTTTACAGATGGGAAAGCTGAGACAGTTTTGCAAAGCAGGGGCTCCCATTATTATGTAGCAGACTGTGACATCTCTTCCCATTTCAGACTTCCTTTGAATTGTGGCTGAATGGAATTAAAAAGGAAGGGGAGGAGAGTTTTGCCGAACATGTGCCAGATTTTGCTAAATGCATAACAGCTGAACATATTCCCCAGCTGGAAGGCAGAGGAGAATGGGCTTCTCTCTGCCTTGTGCCATTTTTTTTTTTTTTTTGCTCTGATGGCCAGCTCATCAAAGTGACTGAGGGTTGCTACCCTCTGAGGCTCTGGATGACATGAAAAGAAAATCTATTTCCTAACTGGGGCACTTCTGTCATGTTTTCCAGAGGAGTGCCTGATTGCACTAGAGGATCTCTGCTGATTTTCACAGTGATGATAGCCAAGTCAGCAAGCTATTATTAAGAGCTTCTTATATGCCAAGCACTGTGCAGAACACTAGGACTAAGAATCCGATCGAAAAAGAGAAAAAAAGTTAGTTCCTGCCCTCAGGGACCTTACATCCTAAAGGAGAAAATTTCCTTCTCATTTTACAGATGAGGAAAAAGAGGCAAACAGGGTGAAGTGACTTGCCCAGGGTCACACCACTCGTAAGTGTCTGAAGCCAGATTTGAACTCAGGAAGATGAGTTTTCCTGATTCCTAGCCCAGTGCACTCTCCGCTATGGTACCACCTTGATGCCCAAAGACAATGCCTACAAGGGAGAAGGGAGAAGGTAGGTGATGCTAAAGTATAGAGAGTGAGCTCCACATGGCTGGTCTGAGGTCTTTCTCACAATGAAAGATCAAGGAGGAGAAGATGGCTGAAGAATGGTGGCAAAGTATATCAGCAATAGTAACACTTGGGTTTGCCTGGTTACACAGAGACTTCACAGGCCACGTGAGGCCCTCTAGATCCTTAAGTGTGAGCCTTTGAACTTTGCTGTGAAATTTTAATTCAGTCAAAGGACCTCACTTGAGGACCTAGAGGGCCACATGTGGCCCTTTTAGCCAAAGGACTTGAGGAGTTTACCCATAACCTAACTTAAAGTCTATCCATCATCTCAACTGGTAAAGGCCTTTTCTCATTCCATGTCCTCCTTAACTTATCAGATCAACTTTTGAAACTGTGGACCCTCTTCCAGAATACTTGCCTCCATTAGTTTCTATTGATCAATACTATGTCTTAGCTCTCCTCAAGGTCTAACCTCTCTCTCTCAAGTCTCCTTTACTGATTCATCATTCGTTTCCTGTTCCCTAATCACAGATATCCCTCCAAGGCTCATTAATAGGCCCTCTTCTCTCACCATTTTCTCTCTCATTGTTCATCTATTCCCAGAAATTCAATCAATTACCACCTCTGTGCAGATGACTCCCAAATCTGTATTTCCACATAGCTATACAGTCTCTATTCTGAATGCTAACCTTACATTCCCAACTACCTAATAATACCTCCATTTGGAGGTCCCATTAGCATTTCCAACTGAATATACATAAAATCAAATTTATCAACTCTTCTTTCAAACTTCCCTGTTTCCTTTGCAGGTGCCACTGTCTTCCTAGTCATTTACATTTGTAACCTTTGGGGTCATTCTTGGTGTTTCCCATACTTTCTCATACACAATTAGTTGGCAAGCTCTGATGATTCTACTTTTACAAGGTGTATCTATCCCCTTCTCCCAATTTATAAGCACTTACTGCCTCACAGTCCAGTTTTCTTTAATGAATTGTCTCCTTTGCACTATGAATTTGTCTCCTTCCATCATTCCTCCCCTTTCTTCTACATAGCTTCCCAAAGAATCTCTTTAAGGCAGAGGACGAACCATGCCGAATCAAAAATCTGCAGCAACTCCCCTTTGACCATTCTGTAAAACACAAACTCCTTAGCCTGGCATGTTTTTTACACCTTATAACTTTATTTAAATGAAGCTCAGTGTAGTTTTCATTCACATTGACTGTAAGCATTTGAAAGCGGTGACAGGAAAGTGAGCAATATATATAGCTTTTGTGGTGAATCTTCATCCTCATTGTATTTCCTGGACAAATGCATTCAGATATGGTATGGGACCTCCCTTATTCTTTTGGCCCAAACAGCTTTGTTGAGTCTGGTGTCAATGCGTACATCTGGAGTTCTCATTTCTTTCTTGGCAAATTTGCAGATTTCCTTTAGAGTCCGAGGAGCTCACTTTTTGAAACCAGCTCCGTGAAGTCCTCTTGTGAATGTTGATAGTATACTCTCTGGTCACCACCTCATTGATGACAGAATGTCCCTTCTTTTTCTCTCCATCTTTCTTTACAGGAATCATCCTGCCCAGGACGAGGTTGGAAAAGAAAGGGTGCCAAGAATTGTCTAGCCTAGCATTTTAGAATCCTCTAAAATAAGACCCTTATCTACCATCTACCTTTCCAGTCTCATTTCATACTAATCCCTGCTAAACTGTCCGACTAGCTACTCTTTGAACTTGATATTTCACCACCCACCTCCACAAATTCTCACCATCTGGTCCCCATGGCTGGAACACACTCACTCATCACCTCTGTCTCAGAAACCTCTTCCTTCGGGTCTCAGTTACCACCCCCACAATGAATAACCTTCCTGAGCTTCAGAATTATTTCTTTCTCTATTTAATTTACCTTATATTCACTAAGCTAAGTACATATCACATCCCTAGGTAGAAAATAAGCTCCTAGAACCAGAAGAACATCACACATAGTAACAACAATGTCACGTAACGATCGACTTTGTTAGACAGCCCTTCTGAGCATTGCAACGATCTGAGACAATTCCAAAAGACGCATGATGGAAAATGCTATCCACATCCAGAGAAAAACTATGGAGTTAAATGAAGATGGAAGCATACCATCTTCTCTCTTTTTTTGGTTGTTTTTTCTTTTTTCTTTCTCATGGTTTTTCTCTTTTGTTCTGATTATTCTTTCACAACATGACTAATTTGGAAATATGCTTAATATGATCATACATGTATAATGTATTTCAGATTGCATGATGTCTTGGGGAGGGAAGTGTGTGAGGGGAGGGGAGAATTTAGAACTCAAAGTCTTATAAAAGTGAATTTTGTTTGAAAAAAGTAAACTCCATGAGATTGATTTGTTTTTCTCTGTGTCCCTGTGTCCCTTGAACTAAACCATATTGTTTTACATATAGTATGTTCTTAATAAATGTATGTTACATTTCATGCTATATTTCATAATAAATTTTAAATTGTCACCTAAATATTAAAATTCCTATCATTAAAAGTAAAAGAAAAAAGATCATATACCTTTCACAGCTATGGGTAGGGAATGAATTTTTAAAGAAAGGATAGAGGTGATTGATTACAAAAGATAAAACAGATCATTTTGATTGCAAGAAATTGAAAAGCTTCTGGATTTAAAAAAAATTGACCCATTTAGGATAAAAAGGGAAGTGGCCCAGGGAAAAAATTGATAAATGCCTGCTATCCAAATATATAAACAAGTAACGGAACTCCGTCAACCCAAAAGTCATTCTTCCATCAAGGAGAGCTCAAAGAATATGAATAAACAGTTCTTAAAAGAAGAGTTACAAACTATTAATAATCATATGAAAGAATAAATATGCTCTTGGAGGAAATTTTTATTTGCGTTTCTGCTATTATTGGAGATTTGTAGAAATCACTGATGATAAGAGAAATGCAAATCAAAGCAACCTCTCACACCCAGCAGATTGGCAGTGGTGACAAAAGATGGGAATGGTTCACTTTGGAAGGGCTAAGCAAAGACAGGCACAGAAATGAATGGCTCCAAGGGATGTGAATTGGTGTGATCATGATCATACAGGAAAGTAATTTGGAATTAGGTCAATTAAATGACTAAAATATCCGTGCCCTGTAACCCAGAGATTCCACTGTGAGGCACATACCCCAATGAGGTTATTGACAATAATAATAGCATGTATATAACACCTACTGTGTGCCAAGCAGTATCCTAAGCATTTTACAGCTATTATCTCATTTGATCCTCATAACAAACCTGGGAGGGAGATGTTATCCATTGTACAGATGAAGAAACTAAGGCAAACAGAGGTTAAGTGACATACCCAAAGTCGGACAAGTAGGAAGTATCTGAGGGTGGATTTGGACTCGGGTCTTCTTGACTTCAAGCTCAGGACTCTATCCACTACACCACTTAGCCTATATGAAAAGAAAAATTCTATATGCATCAAAATATTTGTAGCAATATTTTTCATGGTATCAAAGAACTGGAAACAAAATGGATGTCCATGGATTGGGAAAAGGACAAACAAATTATGGTTCATGAATGTAATAAAATATTACTGTGCTGCAAGAAAGAGCAAACATTTCTGGAGAGTGGTTTGGAACTATGTCCAAACAAAAATGTGCATACCTTTTGACCCAGCAATATCACTTCCAGGACTGTATCCCCAAGAGATCATAAAAATGGGAAAGGGTCCCACATGTACAAAAATATTTATAGCAGCTCTCTTTGTAGTTGCCAAAAACTGGAAATCAAGGGGATGCCCATCAATTGGGGAATGGCTGAATAAATTATGGTATGTAATGTATATTGCACTATAAGAAATGATGAACAGGAAGACTTCAGAGAGGCCTGGAGAGACTTATATGATCTGATGCTGAGTGAAAGGAGCAGAACTGGGAGAACTTTGTGCACAACAATGACCACAGTGTGCAAGAGTTTTTTCTGGTGGACTTGGAACTTCATAGCCATGCAAGGACTTAAAAAAAAAAATTCCCAATGGTCTTCTAAGGCAAAATGCCTTCCACATCCAAAGAAAGAACTATGGAAGTCAATCGCAGAATGTAACAGATCAATTTTTTTGTGTGTATTATGTTTTGGTTTGTTATATGATTTCTCCCATTCATTTTAGTTCTTCTACACAACATGACTATGGTGGAAATGCATTTAATAGGAATGTATATGTAGATCCTATATAGAATTGCATGCCGTCTCAGGAAGAGAGAGGGGTGGTGTGGGGTAGATAGGTGGGGGAAAAAAAATCTAAGTTATATGGGAGTGATTGTAGAACACTAAAAATAAATAAAATTAATATGAAAAAAAGAAAGAGCAAACATGATAAATACAAAGATGCATAGAAGACATGAACTGATGCAAAGTAAAGTAAACAGAGTCAGGAAAACGATTTTTGCAATGAAGATACAATATAAATTAAGAATCATCACAAAGCAATCAAAATCAAATGTTGTGAAACATAAAGGAACGGAAGGGAATGAACATTTATCAAGCGCCTAGCGCTATGTGCCAGGCACTATGCAGAGCACTTTACAGTTATTACGAATTTGATCTTTACAGCAACCCTGGGAAGTAGCTACTATATTATTCCATTTTGTAATTGAAGAAACTGAGGCAGCTAGATGTTAAATGACTTACCCACAGTTACACAGTTAGTGAGCATATGAAGCTGAGATTTAAATTCAGGTCTTTCTGACTCCAAAGCCAGCATTCCATGCACTGTGTCACTTGGCAGACAGGGAGTACACAGATGGGAAACATTACATAAAACAAATTTTTTTCAATATGTTGACCAGTTTTCTGGAACTTTTTTCTCTGTATTAAAAAAAAAACAAAACATTTTCTGTGATAAGAGATGACACTGGTAGAAAGAAGGATTACAAAGGGAAACTATAACTACAGAAGTATAAATGCTGCGAATTAAGCCTTCCAAATTAAATAAAAATTTAAGATATTTAATTTAAGATATTGGTATTCCTTATTCAAATTCAACATAGCCACCAACTTGTACTATACACTGCTCTACTCAAATTTTGTACTTTGTGAAAACTTGTATCAGTTACTGCCCAGTGTCGAAAAGGGTGGTATTTGTTCTTCTAGCCTTTGGATCATCCAAAGAACAAAGTTGTGATGCAGACATGACAGTTTTTTTATGTGATGCTACAAGAAACAGTCTAAAGGAGATAGATGAGATGACCAACATAGCCAGGCACAAGGACCTCCTCTACCAACCTACTGGTCTGAGAAAGTGTCATCCAGATATATTTCACATGCAGCGCATAATCACAGGCTGCCTCCATCTTCTTCAGATTAAACTTCTATTATTCAAAATTCACAAAACCAAAGGAGTATAAAATGTTCAAATGATTTTTCATGATTTTTTTTTATCCCTAGTGTCTAAAACACAGTAGGCACTTAATAAAAGCCTACTGACTGATTGTAGCTTCTACACTTCTACACGCATTAAAGCTTAAAACTTTAAGGGTCTCAGATTTTTGGGACACTGTATAAAAAACAAGATATCAATGAAAATCTTACTATTTTTTAAAATGGATGCTGAATTGAAAACTCTTTTAAGCAAAGCTGGCCCAGGGCATTTGTACTCCATTGTAGGTAGGCTTGAAAATTTCACTCCTGTGTTGCTGATCACAAGAAACAGGAAGCCTGTGATGTAGCCCATGATGACAACACAAAATGAATGCCTCTGTGTCACAAAGAGCAGAATTTCTGAAATTAAAGATAGATGAATTCGTAAAAAGTTACATTGTATCCCTTACTGTTCCCCATTTAACATTGTGCCCCGGACATTTACTTACTTTGTCTTCTCCTTAGTCCTGGCTCCACCACTGTCTTGCAGAATTGGTAGTAACTGACTCCTCCCTCTTTTCCTCCATCAAAAAAAAATTTGTATATATTATATATATGCATATATTTATACACGTACGTACATGTGCGTGTGTTTGTTAAATTCTTATTGTTTGCAAGGAAATGTGATGGAGCTGAAAAGAATGCAAATGTAATCCATGACCCAGAACCAAAAACTCTGGGTTTATGTGAACTGGGTTCGATATTAACAGTTTAAATGGTAATCACACTACTATTTTCGTGCCTCCACCCAAGTTTTCCTCCTGGAAACATCAGAATTTGGGTCATGTCTAGATCTTTGCTGAAAAGGAAAAGGACTTTCAGGTTCCAAATGAGCCCTCCGACCAACTAAACAATCAAAGGTAAGGCAGGAGGTTTGAAGCCCTACCTCAATTAATGTAATCAGAAAACCCAGAATGTAATTGCAAGATGTTAAGCTTTAGGGAGGAAGATTTGGTTCCTCCATCACATAACTGGTGCAGTCACAAAATTAATCAATCACTTAAACAGTGCCAGATTGTAATCATAACGTAGTGGATATTTAAGGAATTTTCCTACAACCTACAACGTGTAAAAAAATCCAAAGAAAGGCTTTGGTCACTGAATAAAAGGTGGCTGATACTACGCAGGAAACATCTTGTGATTGGCTGAGAAACTCAGATGTGCTTCTTGTCCTCTGCAGAAAAATATCAAGTCAGTCTGGGATTTCACCAATGCATTGGTAAAAGACTTCAAGTTCAGGAGTGTGTTTGTTTCCGAACTGAGGAGACATACCCTTGTGCCCATGCCAAAAAGCTGAAAAGAGGGAAGGGGAGGAGAGAGAAAAGGAGGCAATGGGGAAGAGATCTTTCTCTTCTTTTTTTCCCCACCGTTGACTGAACCAACAGAAACCAATTTTCCTATCCCAGAGAAGAGAGACACTGAGGATAGATATAGATTTGGAAGGAAGGAGACAGCATGATTTCTCATGATGGAGACAAGTGCCAGCTATCAACTCAAGAAGGGAGTAGACCCTGGTAGCTCATATGAGTGCTCTGCCCAATGGAGAGAATACACAAACAGGAAACAGTGTGGGGACTCTACAAAGAAGGAAAAAAAGACATCTAGCACCAAAAGTTGTGTTGTCTTACAATATTTTACATACTTTATTACTATACTATAAAATTGGAGCTTGCTCCTCTTGTGAGAGAGGGTACCCCAGTCTTACAGGGAGGATGCTTTGTACAAACTCTCCTTACTATCCCATCTTGGTAAATCTCTTTGCTAAAAGCTAATAATTAGTCTACTGGATGATTATTCATGGGAAGCACACCAAAAGAAGCTCCTGAGCTGTAATAGTATGATTGGTCACAACCCACAGGGTTACCTCTAGTCCAGGGATGGGAAACAGCATTGAGGCCACATATGGCCTCTAGATCCTCAAATGTGGCTTTTTAACTGAACCCAACGTAGGTCCTCAAGTGTGCTGAAACCAACTTCACTGTAAAGTTGGATTTAGTCAAAGGGCCACACTTGAGGACCTAGAGGGCCACATGTGGCCTCAGGCTGCAGTTTTCCCACCCCTGCCTAGGATATTAAATTTAGTAATCAGTCACCCCTTTGGAAACTCAAATTGCAGGCTGAATGTGCAAATTTAACCTGATTCCCCCCTCCAAAAAAAGTAAACCCACATAGGATTCACACTCAAATTAAGACAACTCCCCTTCCCTTGCTGGAGAGCTGCCCATCTACAAAAGGGGCCCCCATACTTACAACACTCCCCTGGGTTTAAGACCCACCTGCATGGAGGAAGCACTCAGGGTTACTAGAGAAGAGCTGACCCCTGACCCTGAACCCAACACAAGCTATGTAACACAGTGCCAGTGATACAGAGGTCCAGGTTTGCTTCTTTACAATATGGATCTGTTTCTTACTGCTTCTTGGCTTAGACTCCTACTAGTTCCATCCAGATCTTCACTTGGTCTAGAGTTCTGTGTCATCAAGAAATTCCTCCTGTAGACTGAGGAAACATTGTCTAAGGATTTGGTATCATCCAAAAGCCCCTACACTGGGTCCAGGCTCTGCCACAGCTCCCAGCTATTATGTGCACTGTTCCCAGCTTGGCCCAGTAATTGATCTCTCTTTTTCCATCCATAACCATTTGTGAGGCAACATGGCTCTCTAATGTATGTAATTCCCCTGTAGGGACCTCACATACCTATGGATGCACAAACTTCACTATAAGGAACCAGAGTTCCTAATGTTCAACAGGCTTCTCTGTCTCCATCTCTTACTCTTCAGTTCTCTTTTTAAAAAAAGAAGCCCAAGGGACAGCTAGGTGGTGTAGTGGGTAGAGTACCCGTTCTAAAATCAGGAGGACCTGAGTTCAAATCCAGCCTCAGATATTTACAAGGTGTGTTATTCTGATTGCCTCAAAATTTTTTTTAGAAGTCCAAGGACATAGCTTAGGAATATGAAGTGGCTGTGGGTTGAACAAATCATCCTCACATGGGATGCTAAAAGAACCCATGAATGTTGCAGGCAAAGCAAGGTAACCCTTCATCAAAGACACACCACCATTCAAAAACAAAGGCTTCATGGTAACCATTTTAACAAAGTTTTATGAAGGAAGCTTCCAAAGCAAAGGAAAAACATCAACAAATGAACACAAGAGGTCCATTTCAGACACAGGGGAGCAAAGGCGCAAAAAGAGAGAAGACAACAGAAGAACTGGGTCTCTGCTTAAGAAAGGAAGGAAGTTTGAGTCAGAATTGTGTTAAAGAGAGCAAAAAGGGGTTACTACACCAGTGACTCCAGGCATGAAGGAACAAACCTAGGCCTAGGGAAGGAGCTAGCAGGGAATGAATTCCTCATTTCTTGTATTTGTCCTTCTTTCTCAAAGAGGAACATGACGTCAGGGAAACGAGACGTGACTTGCAGCTGACTTTGATTTGAGGGAGGGAGGACTGTGCAAAGTCACCAGCCTCACTTCTCCTCCGGAGTTATCTGGATCCAGTGACCAGATATTCATCAGGATGACTAGAGATGGCCCAGGATGCAATGGGAGACCCTGGCCATTTTAGGCTAAGGATTTATCAGATTCTCACTTTGAGTAAGACACACCCATTCAATGAATAGACTTCTTTAAGTAGTTACTGAAGGGATGGCCCCTTTAATTATATTTAAAAAATCAAACTGGGAGGGGAAGACCCTGAGGGTTCAATTCTTCCTTTCTATGGCTCGTTTTAAGGCAGGAAGTTAACTCAATACAATCACCTTATCTTTTTCTGAGAGGAGGACCTTCCTTTCTTTAATAGACATTGTTTTACTTGCCTCTTACTTGTTAAGAGCACTCAGCTAAGTCACAAACAATGAAAGTTTTAAACTGTTTTTCATTTTTTTAAATGAATGACAGGTTCCTTGCCCTCATGGCGATTATAATCTAGTAAGGAACACACATGCAAGTAATCAGCACAAAGAGAAAGTGAAAAATGTGGACAGTACAAATAGAGGTGTAAAGGAAGGATCAAAGGAAGAAAAAATTGTTTCCAATTCCCTTTTCCTTTTTTTTTTTTAATTGAGGCTTTCCGACTCTAGAATTCTAGGAGGAAAGGGGGTCAGTTTGTCTTTAAGGTTAAGGGTGCTATTAAATTACATGAATAAGGTACCGGCCCTTTCACATGGAAACAGGTTGGTTGATGAGAGGAGTGGAAAAAAGAAGTTTTGCATGTGGAAAAAGTATGAAATCAGCTTGAAAAAAAAACCACAATTTCTAAGATAAATTGTGAAGGAGAGTCAGAGACTATTAGGAGGACCATATGGAGAACTGCGCCTTAGATGTATGTACCAAGAGGACCCCCTCAGTGTAATGACTGAGGGGACAATCACTGAACAGCATTATGATGCCCCAGCTCATTTGCATGTGGCTGTTTTTAGAGTTTAAAATGTTATTATAACTGACAAAGTTGGAAACCAAATACCTGGTAGCTATAGAACGATTTAATGAGGACTATTGTGTTCATAACTGATAAAAAGTATATTTCTTTCATCATAAGGTAAAGATGAGTCACTAGCCAGTAGGAGGCTCTGATTCAAGGCTCTGATTCAAGTGATGGGAAAAGTCCAATATGAGGAGTTAAGCAGGCAGCAGGAAAGTAAGCTAACAAGAAGACCTCAGCTGATGATCTGGGGTCCCGCTGTTTGTTTGAATAAAGGCTGGAAGGTCATTGGAAGAGAGAATTCTACTCCTATTATCATTAATGTTATAAATCAGTCATTGAGGTGGTGAGGTGACACGGATAAAGCCCCTGGCCCAGAGTGAGGAAGACCAGAATTCAAAGCAAGTCACTTAATCTTTGCTGCCTTGTTTTCCTCATCTGTAAAATGGGGACCATAAGAGCACCTGTCTCCCAGGGTTGTTATGAGGATCAAGTAAGGTAATATTTGTAAAGCATTTAGCACAGCATCTGGCATGTAGTAGGTGCTTTATAAATGTTTATTCCCACCCCTTCCCTTTTAACTTATTGCTGTCTAGTGCCATCTACAAACTGAAATGGGGAAGAGGAGGGGACTTCTCCGAGGTGCCTAGTTGCTGAGAGGAGACAAAAGGGCAAAAGGCAGGCTCTGTAACTACTTTGCAGTTAAAAGAGAACTGGAGCTGAATGAATGAATGACTAAAAGCATTTATTAGGCATTTATTGCGTGCAAAACCCTGTGCTAAGCGCTAGAGATACAAATAGAGACACAAGACTATCCCTACTCTCCAGGAGCTCACATTCTAATAGGAGAGATTATCTATACAAAAGGTTTCAACTGCAAGTCAAATGGAGAGGTCCCATGACCTTTAGGTACAACAGCAAAGCATATGGTAATGCCTTCTTTAATGACATTTCCACTGATAAAATCATTTCAGTTTCTGATGATGAACCATGTGATAGTTCCAAAGACTTTAATGGCAAGAATTTTCTTTTTTTGAGTCTTTAAAAGATGTGGTTATAACATCTGCAGGAGCAAATCTACATCTCCAAAGGGACCTCTTCCCAGGATGAAAGCTGTGAGCAGTGGTCTGGAAGTATTACTATTCCAAAGGCTCTTGAGTTCAGGCTCCTGGGCTCTCTCCATCAGGGTCTGAGGGGAGAGAATAGTCAAGATGGTGATGGTACTGGCACTGATTTGACTTGTCAGGCATATCCTGTAGCTCAAGGCATCCCCCTGCTTTAAACAGACTAGCTAACTTGTCCTGTGAGTGACAATAGTCCAGCAGTTTGTGAGCATGGCCAGTCTCCTCTTCTTAGGTACTGACTGGACAAAGTCGAATCCTATTAAGTAAAGAGCTGGCTAGACTTGACTTTTGGGTTTGCCTCAAGAGCCAATCTAAAAAGTTTTTGCTATAAGCACGGCTGTACTCTAAGTATAGGCTTAGAGCTGATTGAACAAAGCAGAATTTCCTGCTATTTGTAGACCTGAGGAGCTTGGCAGCCTCTGGCTTAAAGGACCTACTTGTCACTAAAAGAACATAATATTTTTCTCAGCACTATGTTGAGAGTGGTACTGGGTAAAAAAAAGCTTGTCACTGCTTCATTGGCTATACAGCAGAAGGGGAAAAGCTTTGCCTAGCATTGAGGACCAAAAGGGGAACAGCCAGCAGAGAAACCAGTTTCATGTGGCACAGTTTGGTCCCGAAAGAACCAAGAACACCAAAGCATGAAATCCAGAGTTGTAAATTTCCCTGAGCACATGGATTTCTCCACTCAATTCACTCTCTTCCAAGTTTCCGTAAAGGTATGCTCACTTTCCCCACATGGACATTATGAGCATTAGGGGCAAGAGAATTATTCAGGTTTATGGGTGGAGTGTGATGATTAAGTATTTCTGCATTTGCTTTATTTTAAGTAACTGTGATGGTTATTCTAGCTTCTACATTATTTTTAAGTAAATATTTTATGTTCGAGACTTAACGGTGGCATCATTGTGACTGACTGATATGTAAAGGAAGCATGCTAATAGAGGCTTAGAAGTTAAAGGGGCAAATATTAAGAACACAGTAACACACAATGAGGTTATTAGAAGCCTGAGAAAGTTTGAGATACCTGCATGGCTATGGTCTCTCTAGTAACCCCAGACCTGCCAATGGAGGCCAGGTTGGGATAAGGAAGCCTGGCCAGACAGAATGACTGAACAGCCACATCGAGCGTGGTGTTACCCCTCTGGTGCTTAATACATGTTTACTGATTAACTGCCTCACATCTCATCTTGAATCTGCATATTGCATTCAAGAGAGACTAACTCTAGTTATACACAATGAAGCACAATGAATTTGTTAGGGTAGCCTACAGAAATAATGTATATTCAAGATGACACATGAGAAATATTATAAACTATGTAACTAGTGGTATGGCATAATGGAATCCGGAGAAACTGGTTGCTTTAGTTTCCTCATCCAAGCAAAGCCCACTCCTCATCTCTATGAGGGAGATAGCTAGGTGGCTCAGGGGATAGAATGCTGGGCCTGGAGTAAGGAAAACCTGATTCAGATATGACCTTGAGACATTTTCTAGCTGTGTGACCCTGAGCAAGTCACTTCACCTGTTTGCCTAATCCACTGGAGGAAATGGCAAATCACTCCAGTCACTTATTGTATTGTAAAAAGTATCTTTGCCAAGGAAAAGTCAGACTACTGAACAATAAAATCTATACCATGAGATGACCTATAAGGTCCCTTTTAACTCTAAATCTATTATCCTGTTGTGGTGGGCTGGCGTCCCCACATGGCTCGGTGACAGCGGTGAAATAAGAAGACATGGGCAGGAGGGAGAAGATAGGGCAACTCCATTTATTGATCCGAGGGTCAGGGTATTTAAAGACAGAATCTGCAAGTCTATATGACAATCTACTCATCTCCTGTCCTAGTAATTTGGCCAGTCTTATTGTCTTAAAGAATGTTAGCTTAGAGGGTATCTATTTTACACATCCCTTATATTCTGTACTTCTCTAGTTTATCTCAGGGACACAGCAGGGGAGGTGGGGGCGGGGGGAGGGCAGGGGCAGGGAGGCCTGGAGAGCCATTCTGGAAGATAATGAGCCCAGTCTCAAAGAACAGGTTACCTGGAAGTTCTATCCTGAACTTACCAGCAGCACTCCATCCTAGCCCTCAACATCCTGTGACCTATAAAATTGGAAAATAATGTCATACAAGTATTATTGTAATGAAAATGTTTCATAAACTCAAAAACGCTACGTGAACATAAGGTGTCGTTAACTAGAATTTGGGGGAAATAAGATATTCTATTAGAAAAAAATAACCCCCTAGATCACTGTAGCATTCTACTTTAAGCAACAAAATTTATTTTAATTTTAATTATTTTGGATAAAATCTAAAAAAAAATTTCCTGGATCCTATAGTTTTATATTGTAAGGGCAGGTCAACAATATTTGACAATAAAACTGACTAGATGGAGCCGGGGAGTCCCAAGGAGAAGCCCAAACAAAAACTCCAGGCCAGTTTAGAGTTCAGCATTGTGAGGCGAACCTTGGGGCATCACGCTAGGTGTGAGCTACAAATACAGAGAAGTAAAGACCTGGCCAGATTTTACTTTCTTCTGCTAAAACAAAGCAAGGGAGGGCCAGGGAGGACAGCAGGAACCGAATAAGAGAACAGTCTTTGCAAAATAACTCAAATTGGCCTTCTCCAGGTGAGCAGTTTTCCTAGGGCCGCTGGTTATTTATAAAACCATTGTGAAACTCTGGCTTCTCTGGTGAAAGCCAGAAAGGGGTAAGAAATGTGGGCAAACCTCCCCACCAGGAACCAACCCACTATCCCTTCCCTTAAACCCCAAGGTTAATCCAGGCTATCCAGTCCGGAAAAGTTCTTCTGAGCAGAGAAAGATTTCAAGCCACCTAGGCCCCTTTACATAAATTTGCACTCTTCCCCTTCCCCACATAAAAGTCTATTGTTTCAAAAATGTTGAGGAATGAAGGTTTGGGGCATACTTGAGGTCCCCCAAGACAGGTGTTTCATTCAGAGGAGACTCTCAGAATTTCATTGATATTAGCCCATCTGCCTCAGAGCATCCATTACCAACTGAATTGGGAGCACCTTTTTCCTCTCCTAAGGCAAACAAAAGGTGGGCTCCCACTCCTCTGCATTAATTCGACCCCCAACCAGGGGTTTGCAAAGCTCTTCACTAGTTATCTCCTTTTGATTTTGTTGATTCAACCCCGGAGGTGGATGCCACTGTTGTCTCTCTTATGGAAGAAGAAACTGAGGCAGCCAGGGGGATTCAAGAGGCAATTATTTCCTTTTTGTGGTTCAGACATTTTACTTGTGTCCTTCTGTTTTTGACCCCATTTGAGATTTTCTTGGCAAAGATACTGGACTGGTTTGCTATTTCCTTCTCCAACTCGCTTTACAGATGAGGAAACCGAGACCAAGCAGGTTAAGTGACTTGCCCAAGATTATGCAGCTGGTTAAGGGTCTAAGGCCAGATTTGAATTCCCTGGAGAGGAATTATTCCCCAGCCTTCAACTCTGTGTGTTTGTGTTTTAAATGCAACCATCTTAATGAGCCAGGCTAACCACCTAGGCTCAGGATGGCCTGCTTGGGTTTTAAGAAGCTGTATCCACCTTTGATGGGCAGTAAGGACTGCCTGGGGAAAAAGGCAAAGGTATCCTGACAAAGTGGGGAAAGGACTGGACTTGGGAGCCATGGAAAGAGCCTTAGAGACCATCCACTCCAACCCTCTGATTGTCAATTCAACCCAACAATCCTTTTTTAATATCTACGGTGTGCCAGGTACTGGGGTTAGGTGCTTGGAGACACAAAAACAAAAAATAGAAAATGACACCAAGAAAAATTTAGTGGCTTGCCTAACTCCTCTATGAAATTTTCCTACCCCATGCTACTGTGTTACCTTTGACAAATCTCTGAATCTGTTTCCTCATCTGTAAAATGGGCACAATAACACTTGAACAATACACTTTGGGGGATTGTTGTAAAGTTCTGATGAGACAGGGCATGTAAGATATTCGATAGAAGAGGCAACTCAGCGAGGTAGATACAGGGTTGACCTTGCGATTAGAAAGATCTTTGGAGGGCTGGCTGCATTTACCAGTCACAGGACCCTGGGTAAGTCAAACTATGGGCCCAAGTTTCTGGGAGTATAATACTTGGACTGCCCTACAGGGTTGTGGTGAGGAAAAGCCTTCAGGAAACAGTGAAACTAAGCTATTTCTTCTATTTGTTGTGGGAGCCATATACCTTTCTGCTGCCATTGTCACACACACTATCCCTCTTCCACCCCACCAAAAAATCCCCCACACTCTCCAGGGGAATCTACCATCTACTAGCAGCCATCCAGAAGACCTAGACTATGGACAATGTGTCCACAACACAGAGTCACCAGGGACCTCCTGGGAAGTGGGGTTTTTCGATTTCTCTTTTCTCCCCCCTCCAATTGTCCTTTTGGTTAATTTGGGGGACTTTGTAGCAAGAGAGGGAAGGTTAAGACAAGTGAACTCTGATCAAAAATCTTTTGTATGCGGTAGAATAAGTCCGGTTTTGTCAGTCTTTCTCTTTTACCACTTAACTTCTATTTAAACCTGACTGGAATGAATGCCTGGGTTATTCCTGGAAACTGAAGACTCTCTCCTTGGCCTTCAACTTGGTATGTGTTTGTTTTGTAAATGCAACCATCTTAATTAGCCAGGCTGACCATCTACACTCAGGGTGGGCCGCCTGGGCTCTGAGGGGCAGAATCTATCTTTTCGGACACACACCGTATGATGGGCAGTAAGAACTGCCTGGAAAAAAAAGAAAAGTCAGACAAATCGGCACCCTGGGAACACAAAGACTCGGAAGGCCTTGGAAGCCTGAGAATCAGGGAGAGGCTTGTGTTCTGTGTGGCCTTAGAGGATCTGAAGGGACAGAAAGCTGGCCCTCAGCCAAAGGCACCTTTATCTCCACAAAGACGTGGGGGATGATGGAGGGAGCTACCACTTCAGAACATACACAAAAGCTCTGGAGGGAGGAGGGAAGGAGCGTACAGTGCGTGGGTGGTTTCCTGTTGGGATGTTGTTTTGCCCTTTTCTTTTCCATCTATTCAGTGTTACAGAATTACTCTGTCCTAGGCTGGACAGCCAGGCTATAATGGCAACCAGCATTTCTATAGCTATTTAAGGTTTGCAAATTGGTAGGTAAGGTCACCTTGCAATGACCCCGTAATCCTCAGGAGTCTTATCATCCCCATTTTCCAGAAGAAAAAACTGAGGCTTCCACAGATGAAGTGATTTGCCAATAGCCACTCAAGCTACTGAGTCTTAAAAGCAGGATTTGAACCTTGGTCTTCCTAATCACGAGACCAGACTGCCTCCCAACCAGAAAAAAACCCAGCTGGAATGCCCACATGGCTCTTTCTAATCCAATGTGTAAAACTGATCCTGTCAAGTTTTACAGCCCCATGCTAAAACTCAAGGCACGTACCTTATTACTGACACCAGGTGGTATTTATTTGCCAGGCTTCTCCATCCTGCCTCACATTTTTCACGAGTGTGTGTTACCCTGCAGTGTTTCAGCTTTCCTCAGGCCCTTAAATGCTAGTAAACGTCCAGTCCAATTCAGACCTAGGAAGTGCTGAGCATTTCATTTTTTCAGGATCTCACCCTGGCTAATATGTCGTTTTCATCTCTATTTAATTCTTGTCCAGAAGGAAGAGAACGACCCTGTCTATTGCAAAAAACAAAAACCAAAAAAACCTCCCAAAACAACAACCAAAAATACCCTGTTGTTTTCATTTCATCATTTTAATCATAGGCATGACTAGTAGGAAAAAGGAGATCGTGCCACGATGGATCTCCAAGCACAGGCCAATTCCTCTGACCTCTTCTCCACATGGAGGTGAAAATGGGTCTCCTAAACCACTGGAACCACGAAAGGTAGGGGAACCATGGCCTCACTTTCCTCAAGCTCAGAATTCCAAAGTATTCCTAGTTTTCTCCCAGACTAGAGAGCTTAACAGATTCTACCTTTCGGAATGCTAGTGAATGATCCTTCTTACATTAAAAAAAAAAAGTGGATGCAGAAACCCAAAAAAAAAAGCCTTCCAAGATTCAATTCTGTTTAATATTATGCATAATGTATTCATTTAATTCAAAGGTAAATAGCAGCCATATGATGGATAAAAGATGAAATACCATAAATACAAACCACTGATAGGTGTAACTAGAATGACTGATTCTCTAATTCTTCTGAACCGAAAAGGAAAAAAATACAGTCAAGAATTTTCCACCAGACTGTACTTGTCTCTTCTTTTCTCCTCTATCTCTATCCCTTCTTCCTCTCTGCCTCCCTCTCTCCCTTCTCTAATTCATCCTTCACACAGCAGCCAGAACAATCTTCCTAAAGCACAGACAGGTCTGATTATGGCATGCGCACACTCAAGAAATTGCAGTAACTGCTTTCCTGTGGTCTATCATATAGACTCTAAATTCCTGGGCCCAGCACTTAAAAACCTCCATCAGGGACTCTAAGCTAAATTTCTAGTCTCATTCTACCTTCCGTTTTCTCCCATTCTAGACACCATCCAAACTTGCTGTTCCTTGAAACACAGGCCTTTTGCAATCTCCATCCACTGGTTCAGGCCACCATCCCCCCATCCCCTGTTCCTACAATGCTCTCCCTCTTCTCTCTGCCTTTCAGAATTCTTCCCTTCTTTCCAGGATCATCTCAGACCTGTGCTGCCTCCTCACTGAAGCCTCTCCTGGTTCCTCCCAACTGAAAGTGATCTCTCCCTCCTGAAATTTTCCTCAAGCATTTTGGATCTTCTTTGCCCATTGCACTGTATCTATCTCCTCTTGAGGCCAATGACTCCCAGTGTATCCTGGGCCATCGCCAATTGTCCTGACCTATGTCTTGTCTTCCTCTGATGACTGGAGGAGAGAGAGAGAGAAACATTAAAGCCTTTGTTCAGCTCTGTCTCGATTATATCCAATTCACTTTCTCTCTTGACGTCTGTGGTCCTCTGATGAACAAGAAGAGGGATCTCCCTTATAACATCTTTATCTGTGTCCACACCAGCCTTGAGCTCCTGGAGGATTGCCAGTGCCTATCCACAGTGTCCTTCACAGAGTAGGAGCTTAATAAATGTTTGTTGGATTCAGTTGTGTCTTTACTCTTTAAAGGTAGTTTGATTGTACATCTCGGTTTGCATGTTGTCGTCCCCCCTCCAGGGCAGGGACTGGATTTTTTTAATCCCCAGAGCTTAGTACAATGCCTACCACATGGCAGACAATATGTATTGACTGACTGACTGCATGTTTCCCCTTTGTGGTGCAATGAAAATCATGTTGGATTTGGAGTCAGAGAACCTGGGTGCTCCCACTTATCTATGTGACCTTGGACAAGTCCCTTACCCTCAATGAGACTTAGTGGCCTCAATTATAAAATTTAAGGAGTTGGATTAGATGGACCTCCAAGAGCTTTTCCAGTTCCAATTCTTGGATCAAAGGAAAATTCTGTCCCATGCATCTGCCATTGAAGACAAACACGTACCCGCACAAAATGAGTATTCAGTAGTTTCTTGTGTGTTGTCTAACTACACTGGAACCAAATCTGCCTGTAAGAAAGACAAGAGTAGAAGCAGAATCTGAGCAGCGAGAGTGGGGAGAGAAGGAGAGGGAAAGAAAAAACCCTGCAAAATGGCATCTCCTCTGCCAGCATAACCCCCTCCCTGATCGCTACCCCTCTCCCTCCCCAAAAGATGAATTTAAACATGCAGGTGGCCTTGCTTCATCGCTTAGCCCTGTGTCAGCGCTGACCCTCCGGTGACCCTAGCTGTTGATCCCAGGGATTACCCAGCACACTCAAGGGTGGAGCTCGGAATCTGGGAGGCTTTGGTTCCCAGCTTTCTCTTGGCCCTGACAGGCGGTTGAACCTATAGGTCTGAGGGCAGCCCAGTTGACTCCCATTGTCCTTTCCTGACCTCCTTCTAATCACAGGGAGGGCGGTTTAAGGGACTGATTTACAGTCTGGTCAGCCCAAGCCTGGGTGTTTGTCACTAACGATCGAGCCAGGTGAGCCTGACAAGGCTGGCTCCCGAGGCACCCCTCCATGATGAAATATGGCCGAAGGCTTACCCCCCACCTGCTCAGATTCAGTCTCAGGCCGAGATCCCAGCCATCTGCAAAAGGGCTTTTCTCCCCTTCCTCTTTCCACTCCCCCTACTTCTTCTCCTCCCTCTCCTCCTCTTGTCCCCTCTTTTTCTTCCCTTCCCCCCTTCTTCCCCTCCCCCCCTCCTCCTCTTCCTCTCCACTAACAATTAATGAGAAACAGCTGTAGATTTGGAGTGGGAATCCTGGATCTGGCACTTCATATCAATGTGACTTTGGGCCAGTAAATTCAGCCACTTGGAACCTCAGTTTCTTCATCTATAAAAGGGGTGGTTTGACTAAATGAGCTTTAAAGTCTTTCCTAGCATTATAGTATGATTGTTTTCTGAAATATTGAGCAGCCCTAAGATCTCAGTGAGTATATGGGGCGGGGGAGGGACCACTCAAGGTGACCCTGAGTGGGGTCACAGGGCCTCTTCTCTACCTCTATCTATCTATCTATCTATCTATCTATCTATCTATCTGTCTATCTATCTATCTATCATGTCTATGGCTGTCTCTGTCCCTAGCCTTCTGTGTCTCTATCTCGGATTGCTGTCATACCTTGTGATGACAGCCAGACACCATGTCAGGAGTCTTCTAGGTTGTACTATACAATAGAATTCTGACTGTTGGGGAGCTGGATCCACACCATAGCTGATGGACAGCCAGCAGCATTTGGCTGGCTGAGCACAGCTAACTGCGTGCCGCCTGCCAGGCTTATTATGCTGTTTCCCCATCTCTATATACAGTGAGGGGGTGGTTCATCCTTCTAACTTTCTGTGGACATTTTAGCTTTCCAGCCCCTGGAAGGCAAAGTGTGTCCCTAAGGGAAAGCTTCCGTCAAAAACTAACATGTACATGATAGCACTTGAAGGTTTACAAGCCCTTTTCGCTAGGGGAGGAGGGCTATATTTATTATCTCCCCATTTTGCAGATGAGGAAACTGAAGCTAAAAGAGATTAAGTGACTTGCCGGGGGCAAGCACACAGCACATAAAGGATTCAGATTTGAACTCGGCTCTTCCAGACTGCCACTTAGTGGAGCTATGGGGTTAAGAGTTAAATGAACTCTGTGTTCCATTTGTGACTCATTCCATTGCCCTGGGATCTTTAGGTCTTCAAGAGTCCTCAAGGGTGGAATGGGGATAATCATAATGTCACCTTCTTCTTCCTTTTCCTCCTCCCTTCTCCCCCTGGGGTGCTTTGGGTAAGAACTAATAAATGGCTGTAAAGTGTAATGGGACCAGAAACCAAAGGTCACAATGAAGTTGATGACATATCTCTACTCCTCATTCCTTTCCTGCCCGATCTGGATTCCTGAGGTCACAGAGCTCACCCCGCCACATACACACACCCCCTGTTTGTGCTTCTCCAGTTTGCCAGGACTGCCACACCCAGCCTAAGCAAGGGATGCCCCATCATCCCCACAATCAAAGAGAAGTGGAAAGCCCTACTAGGCAAAGAAACAATGATTGAATGGTAGCCAGCCACATCATATTTGAAATTTTTATACTATACTACTGTCTCTGGTTCTCCATGACTTTCTTTTTCCTTCCCTCCCCTTACCCCCCAACTCCAACACACTGATTCTGTGAGGGGCAGATATGTACCCATTGGAAAGTCCCGAGAATGTGAACAATAGGGGACCCAGTGTCCAGGAGTTTGCTGGAGAAAAAGCAGAGCTCAACCCCTCTCTCCCCCCTTGTTCCAAGGTGCTTAACTCCCTCAAAATCTCACAAGGGGCTTCTTCCTTCTGGGATCTGGGCCTCCTAAGAGAACGGAAGTTGGCCTCTGTCCGTCTTGCTGTGGTATGGGGTCTTGTCGGAGAAGTAATAAAACTGAAAAAATTGGTGTGGGGGAGGGGGAAGAGGGTGGTGCAGGAGGAGGGTGCCCAAAGAAAAGGCAAGGGCTGGGAAGTTTGTACAGAGAATCTCTGAGTTCTGATCTTTCTCCCGCATAAAGTGCCAAGCCTAATGCCCAATACGGCACGCCTCCTGCAGCCTCATTCTTCAGCCTTCTCTAATCCCACTCCTAGCTACCTAGATACTTCGAGTATCTTCTTTCAGGCGAGAAAATGTAAATGTCTTCTCTCACAGAGAGATCCTATTCCGCACAGGAGAACCTCGGGCTGCTCTCTTCCCCAATGTTGTAGGGTCACTGGGCTAGGGGAGGGGGGAAGGGAGAGGTGAGTGTGGGTGTGGATGGCAGAGACACAGGAGATGGGGAGGCGGGGAGCTAGTCACAGAGAGCAGCAGGCTGTGGGGCTGACGAACCACCCCCTCACTGTATATAGAGATGGGGAAACAGCATAATAAGCCTGGCAGGCGGCACGCAGTTAGCTGTGCTCAGCCAGCCAAATGCTGCTGGCTGTCCATCAGCTATGGTGGGGATCCAGCTCCCCAACAGTCAGAATTCTATTGTATAGTACAAGCTAGAAGACTCCTGACACGGTGTCTGGCTGTCATCACAAGGTGTGACAGCAATCCACTGAGCAGACTGAGATAGAGACACAGAAGGCTAGGGACAGAGACAGCCATGGACATGATAGATGATAGGTAGGTAGGTAGGTAGGTAGGTAGATAGATAGATAGATAGATAGATAGATAGATAGATAGATAGATAGATAGATAGATAGATAGACAGACAGACAGACAGACAGACAGACAGACAGACAGACAGACAGACAGATAGATAGATAGATAGATAGATAGATAGATAGATAGATAGATAGATAGATAGATAGATAGATAGATAGATAGATAGAGGTAGAGGTAGAGAAGAGCCACTGTGACCCCACCAGCTGGTCTGCACTGTTATTTTATGTATTCTTTCAGGCTCCCCTGCTGAAGGATGTTGCAGAAAGGTTTTTACATTATGCATACAGCTTCCTGCTTCCTATCCTTCCTCCCAATTTCTTACAGGCTCTGGCTAAACTGATCCCTTTTTGAATTGTAACCAAGAATAATAGGTCACCTGCCTCCCAAGGCTAGCTACTGCTAAAGCCATCTCCTCCTGGCATGGAACTCCAATATACCTTCAAGGCACAGCATGTTTCAGTGTTATAGGATCACAAATTTAGAGCTCAGAGGGAACTTAGGAAACAACAAGTCCCTGGGCAAGATAGAGAAGGAGAAGGTGATTTTACTTTAGCCAAAAACAGAGGCTGAATATAGGTAGCCAGTGACACCTAGAAAGTCCAGTATCATCTATCAATTATGTGCTTTATAGGTTCAAATCTTCTCTTAGAAGCCTTGACATGATACTGCCTTATAAAGATGAGAAAAGAAAGGAAAATTACAAACGTTGGGAAAACAAGAATGTTAATGCACTACTGGTAGAGTTGTGAATTGGCATAGCCATTCTGGAGAGCAAAAGGTCATTAAACTGCACATTTAGAAATACTTCTGGTAGACCTTGACTCCAAAGAAATCAAAGAAAGAAGAAAAAGACTCATATGAATAAAAATATTGTAGGGGCAAAGAAGTAAAAACCAAGGCAGTGACCATTAGTTAGGAAATGACTGAACAGGTTGTGATATGTAATGGAATATTATTGTGCTACACGAAATGACAAAAGGGATAGATTCAGAGAAATCTATGAAGATGTGTACGAACTGATGCAGAGTAAATGAGAAGAACCAAGAGAATAACTGATACAATAACAACACTGTCTGGATGGGGGAAAAAAAGCTTTAAAAGACATAAGAATTCTAATGCCATGAAAAACCATGATTTTAGAAGACCAGTGAAGAAATATGCTATCTACCTCCTAACAGAGAGGTGATAAAGTCAAGACAAATAATGAGACATATATTTCTGGATATAGACTGCATTTTTATTACAGATGTTTTTCTTTTTCCTTTTAAACTGGGTATGGGAAAAAGAGAAAATGAATGCTGATTCACTGAAAAATAATATAGAATAGGAGACGTTATTTTTGCTCTGGATCTCCTGCCCTCTGTTGCTTCTCCTATCAACAGGAGAGGCAAACTCAAGCCCAGCTTAAGTGTTCCCATGAAATGATTTTCCTAGTAATAGCATAAGTCAGAACAGTGGGAGTTCACATCTCCCTTTAACTGCAAACTGATGTCTCAGAACTCACCCAAGTTACATCTCTTTCTTCCCTTCTCCAAGACTCCTAAGACTTTGGTCTCAGGTTTAATGAAGGGAAGGGCTCCAAGGCAGGTGAGAAATGGCTGCTACCTGTAATCAGTGGATACAGAACTTCAAGCTCAACTCTAAGGTGATTCCCAAGATCAAAAGCAAAAGATTTTTTTTGGTCCTTTTTTTTTATGTAGAATTTTTATTAGTTAATTAATTTTTAGTTTTCAACATTCACTTCCATAAGATTTTGAGTTCCAAATTTTCTCCCCATCTCTCCCCTCCCCCACCCCAAGATGACATAATTCTGATTACCCCTTCCTCCAATCTGCCCTCCTTTCTATCATCCTACCCCCTTCTCTTATCCCTTTTCCTTCCATTTTCCTATAGAGCAAGATAGATTTCAATACCCCATTGAAGGACAAAAGACTATTGAGGCAAAGATTGAGGTAAGGCCTCATCTCCCATGTCAGGAGAGAGATGACCTCTATGATGGATGGGTGATGGTAAATAAGAGTCCATATCCTATGGGAGTGATTGGCTACTCAAAGGAAGCCTCGGAACAAAGCCTTTCTACTGTGATTTAGAGATTTTTTTTTTTATGAGATTAAGGTCCCTATGTCATTAGGCAACAGCCAACCTAAAAGGCAATCATTGAAAAATGTTTCCAAAGTATGTGGAGACAAATGTGCATTGTAAGCACAAATCTGAATACTTGTTACAGTTGGAAGCATTTAACCAATCAGCAATCATTTATTTAAAAATCTACTCCATGCCAGGCATTGCACTGGACACTAGGGATATAAATACAAGAGGGAGGCCATTATAGGATCACAAGATCCCAGATTTTGGGTCAGAAGGGATTTGAGAGGCCTTTTTTCCCCCTGTTTTCCCCCCATGCTTAGCCCAGGGCCTGAAACATATTAAATGTTTGATAAATACTTGTTGACTGAGGGATTAGAAGCCATCTAGCCCAGTTCTCTCTTTTTTGAGGTCCAAAATGGTAGCCAGTAATACTTGCCTTCAAGGAACTTTCATTCTATGGGGAAGAGGCAGGGGAGGGAAGAGGGAGTGCACGGATTCACAGATAAACATAAGATATGTACAAAAGGAATAAAAATTGATTAGGGAAAGGGGGAGTACTGAGGAAGAGGAGATTCTGGAAGAACCTGTTGGAAGAGTAAGTGCTGTAGTTAGAGAGCTAGGGCTTCTAAGAGATGGAGGTGAGAAAGGGTATGAGGAGAGCCTACAGAGCAGGGAAATAAACTCTCTGGTTTGGGGTCATTAAGTAATCTAGTTTAGCTGGAATGCAAAATACATGAAGGAGATAAATGTATAATCTAGGAAGAACTTTAAATGCTAAACAGAGTAGTTTGAATTTTGCCCTTTCGTAGTTCTCAGGTACTGGGAGGCCATTGGTACATTCTTTTTCTCTCTAATCCACTCAAGCTCCCACCAGATGTGTTCCCCCCATTTTTAGGGACCCATGACTAGCATCTCACTTCCATTTAACCACTTAATATCAGATTAGTTTTCACAGAAGAATATTTATTTCAAAAATATAGTGAAAATAAATGAACAAGCATTTTCCCCACTACCTAGAAGGTGTAATCCCACTCTAGACCACTTGTTTCTGGGGGGAAAGGGGAGAAAGTAGAATTACACTCATAGTTTAGCGCAGTTCCTACATAGCATTCATCCTATCGAGTTCATGTCCAAAGCTGTCTTCAGTGCCAGCTTCTGCTGACCTGGAGTCCCTAGACTGTGTTCCTCAGTGCCTTGTTGCTGAACTGACTTCAAATATCCAGCCTGAATTCCTGGACTCAGGGATCACTATGGCTCAATCCTCCAGGCAAACTTAAAAACTCCACTCCCCGTACCCAAAACAGAAAGAAATAAAACTCAAGGTCAAAGCCCTAGGCCCATTGCTTGAAGTAATGGTCTTAGAAGGAAGGTATAGGACCCTCCCCCCTCACCACATGATCTCGCTGACTGTGAGTAGCATCTCCTCCTCCCTCAGAGGTATCACTCAAGTTGCCATAGGTGCTGAGAAAGGTCATTTTAAAGACAGTTCTGGCTACCAGCCAATGGAGAAAGGAGTCACCTTAGGTTAAATGGGCATGTGCCAGATGCCCGATCCATTTATATTTGATCCCGTACTAAATGAGTAGTCAATAAAGCTTTTTGAGCATAGCCAAACCCATGCTTTAAAAAGGAATGTTAGAAGTCATACACATCAAGCCCCTCATTTTCAGAAACTGAGACCCAGAGAAGACAACTTACCTATTCAAGGTCACACAGCAGTTAGAGACAGAGTTCGGACTAGATCCACTAAATTCAGTTTAACTCAAGAAACAGTTATTAAGCATGCACAATACACTAGGCACTGAAGACTTTTTTAAATTAATCATATTTTATTTTTTCCAATTACAAAAAGACAATTTTTAACATTCTTTTTCTTTGAAAGATTTTGAGTTCCATAAAAGGGAGAGCCCTTTTATGTTAAGTTATACATAACACTAAAGTTCCAAAGACCAAAAATATGGAAACAGCGTCTACTCATCATGCAGCATAGATTCTCCAAAGACCCAGCCCAATGTTTCTTTCAGTACATGGTCAATAAAAAGAAGTTAACAATTCATCAGACAAAATGCTTTTTTCAGTTATGCAAACATCCAGTCTACATAACATGTAGACTTTTATTAGAAAAAAAATTATTAGAAAAGAAAATTAGAAATTTTTTTTTAATTGGAAAAGGAAAAAGTACAGAGTTGTAATAGGTTGCCAGGCTGATGGAAGATGATAGCTGTCCATCAAAAACCCCTAAGATGAATGGAAATAAGGAGCCATCCTAACCCAGGGATGTCTCCAGTAAAGAAGTCAAAGTCCAGGTAAGGTTAGCATACAGTCTAACTGACCCATAGCAGTCTATGAGCACAGAATTCCCTCAAAGCTCTCACACTGCTGGGACTCAAAGGTCCAGGTCAGGCTGTGTCAGCCTTCTCAAAGGGATTAAAGTGGCTTTTGACTGCTTTGTTCAAAAGTCTTAGCTCCATATTAAACCTTACCTCCTCTCTGACCCAGCAAACCCAGTAGTAGCAGTCTACTTACTTAAGCTGGTAGAGGTGTCTAGATGGCTAGACGGCTATAGATGGATAGAAGGCTATACCAAGAGTCAGAAGGACCTGAGTTAAAATCTGGTTTCAGACAACTTATTAGCAGTGTGACCTTGAGCAAGTCACTTCACCTCTATCTAACTCAGTTTTCCCAACTGTTAAATGGGGATAACGACACCATTTCCCTCAAAGGATTGTTGTAAGGATCCAATGAAATAAGATTTGTCAAGTGCTTAGCATAGTGCCAGGCACATAGTAGGTACTCGATAAATATTTATTCTCTTTCTTTTCCTTCCCCACCTCTGATGTCCCAAAGAGAGATCAAAGAAAGAAAAGGATCCATTTGTGCGAACATCTTTAAAGCAGCTCTTTTCATGGTAGCAAAGAATTATAAACTGAGGGGGTGCCCATTAATTGGAAATGGCTGAACAAGTTGTGTGAAGGTGATGGAAGACTATTGTGCTGTAAGAAATGATGCAAGAGATGGTTTCAGAGAAACCTGGGAAGATTTGTATGAATTGATGCAAAGTGGGGTAAGCAGAACCAGAACAATTACCGTTACAGCAATATTGTAAAAGATGATCAACTTTGAAAGACTTAGACTCTAATCAGCACAAATGACCAACCTCCATTCCAGAAGCCTCAGGGTAAAACATGCTATCCACCTCTAGGCAGAGGTGATGAATTCAGCATTGGGGCATGCTTTTTTGTGGGGGGAGAGGGGTGAGGGGGATATGAGATCTGGACCTGGCCAGTGCAGGAATTTATTTTGCTTGACTGTACATGTTTGTAACTTTTTCTCCCCTTTTCTTTCTCAATGAGAGAGGAGGAAGGTGAGAAGGAGATAATTCTGATCTGAAAATTAAATAAAATTTAATTTTTAAAAAGTGATAGCTCTAGCAAATTACCCCATGGGGCACAGGAACCCCGCCCATCCCTTGTTTATGAGTTATCTCTCAATCCAAGCTTTGCTCTACAAATCTGTGAGTGAAACTGCGGATGACACAGACATTAGAACTTTATCATAGCAACAGGGGCGAAATGGGGCAGACAGATATGCTCTGCCTCCTGACTTGTTAGGCCTCTGTCAGCCCCACATACATTTCTAAAAGAATCCCTTTGTCTGTGTGGAAATCTGAGGCAGCCGAGGGGGAAAGACTGGGATTTTGCTTAATTGGGTTCCCAAAGTAACTTCCATCAAGAGTATCAAAGGGCCAGAGCCAGAGAAGGCGGAGGGGGGAGCTGACGCTTGTCGGAGGTAGCCCCTGGTTTCCACAGGACCTATCACTGAGGTCTGTTGCACAGGACCTGACCAGCTGTCTGAGACAGCTCACTTAGCTCAGACATCTTTTGACAGTCTCTCTATTCCCTTTGTTTTTTCTGAGGCTTCAAGAAAATATACTTTCTGCTCTTTCCAGAGCTCCCAATCCTCCCCTTAAATATAGTGCTTTGGTGTTAATCTGTATAGATGGAATCTTAACTGCCACTGAGGCACCATCTCAATTCCTTTCCCTCGGTCTCATACCATCCCTGCTTTCCTTACACAGGCTTCTTTCCACTTCTTGATGAAAACACCCCTTGGGCTTTGTCATCCAAATCTTTTTGCTCTCCTCCTCCTTCTCACCTAGAGCCCAGTCTCCACAGTGGGCCTAGCTAGCAGGTGGGCAGACAACCAAGCTAATTTGTGTCCCCCTATAATTAATAAACTGGCATTTTGGTGTCTGGATTATTCTCTTGGGAGCTCGGTGAGCTTAAATAGATTCCCTGCCAAATCTCCCCAGAGTAAATGTGTAAACCTGAGCTTCAAAATCCTACCAGGTTGGTGACTGACTCCAGAGCCCCCACTAAGGGACCCCCACTAAGATGCAGCCACTCCATGAGAGCCACGGTGAAGCAGCCAGCCAGCCTGATCCATCATGATTATTCCCACTGCTCTGGGGAGGTCAGAATAAAAGCTTTCAGTCTGACCAAACCTTTGGCAACTTGCCCGCAATCCCGAGTTAGAGACACACTGACATAGATTGATAAAGGCCTTTAGTTTGAGGTTTTACATTAAAGCATGACTAGGCATCAGCTGGGATGACAGATGCATATCTCACAGATGGCAACGCTGTTTGTTCAGAAGGTGAGGCAGGAGTGGGTGCTTGTGGTCAGTGTGCTGTCAGAGGCTGGAGGCCAGGCCAGGGTGCAACCTCTGGTGAAGCCCAGTTTCGTGAGGCAATCCATTTAATCTCTCTTTACCCCAGTTTCTTCATATTCTATTTGGGATAATAATAGGTGATACTTAGTTTCCTCCCTAGGGAAAAAATGGGAAAGATCTATGAGGTAATGTCTGTGCAAATGCTCAGAGTTCCTGGAAGGAAGGAAATCACTCCGACCAGACCAACCAGATGCCACCATTATTGTTATTATAATTTCAGCCAACTTGGCTATCTCCAGGGCCAAGACATTTTGCCTTCCTTTGCCAGATCTTGCCACTGCCCCATTTGCAAGAATCCATCCCTGGTGGTCCTGTGAAGTTGGAAAACATGGTTGGATCATCCTTTCTGGGCAAAAAGAACTGATTAAATGAGAGTTCCTCTCCTCTAATACAGAGCTGGAACACCCCAGAGCCTGAACCCCTGTGCAGGCCTTCTCCATCCAAGGCTCATCCTGTCCCAACCCCTCAGCACTGGTTCATCTGCCAAGTAGGGAAAGAGAGGGACTTGATTCTTTTCAGCAATTATTAAATACCTACTATGTACAAGGCACTGGGGAGAAAAAGCAAAAAACAACAACCCAGGAAATACAACATGTAGACTGGTGACCTCTATTTTAAGAAAAATGCCACAGCCAGCCATGTACTCATTCCTCTCCAATCTCCGTTTCTTACTCTCTAGATTTTCTCCACCATACCTCCATGTAAGTACCTTCTCTCTCTCTCTCCCCTATCCCCTCTACACACACACTTTCCAGTTTCCTTTTATGTATTTTCTTTCCCCATTAGAAGGTACACTCCTTGTTTTCGTAGGGCCTAGAACAGTGCCCAGCACATAGTAGGTGCTTAATAAATATTGTTGGCTTGATTTGACTTAATTTGACAAGCTAATTTGAAGAAGGAGAGAGCATCAACAATGAGTGTTCGTCCTTCGTTGCCTAAGAAGACCGTGCCATCAGAAAAATAATGACATGACTTACACTTGACTTTGTTTTGAGTGAGGGAGGGCTGTGCAAGGTCACCAGCCTCACTTCTCCTCCAGAGCCATCTGAATCCAGTGACCTGATATTCAACAGAATGACTGGAGATGACCCAGGATGAGAGAATTGGGGTTAAGTGACTTGCCCAAGGTCACATAGCTAGTGAGTGTCAAGTGTCTAAAGTGAGATTTGAACTCAGATCCTCCTGACTCCTGCACTGGTGCTCTATCCACTGTAACACCTAGCTGCCCCAAGCTGCTTATAGAAGCAGCTTGGGATGGTAGAAATGGCACTGAATTTGGAGGCAGAAGACACGGGTTTGTATCCTGACTTGGCTGCTTACTACTTGTGGTTTGTAGCTGATCTGGGGCCGGCTAAATATAGTGTAGGTTGGGTGAGTTTGTGATCACTCACTCACCAGTTGTGGGGTTTTTTGGTGGGGGAGGAAGAAATGTTCTAAAACTAAGTGGACTAAATTCCTAAAGGCATGATCTCTGGATTTTTGGAGGTCCTGTCATTGTTGTCATCTAGGTCTAAGAGGCTATAATTTGATGGTATGTTACAAGGCAGAATGTTGGGAATTGTCTTTCTTTTTTTGACCAATGCAAAATTCAGGTAGGAAAACTAGATTCATGTGTGATACAGATCAAATTAGTCCTCTTTCCACTCCCATTTAAAAACCCTCACCCCCATAAGATCACTCCCCTTTCGTGTTATCCATTATGGCCCCAATCTTATAACAGCTTTTCTTAACAATCTTAATATTTTGGGTCAGCACTAACTGTGGTTAGTATGGGGATTCTGGCTCTGGATTGGAATAACAGTGAAACATTTGTGGGCATATAAAATTCAATATAAAGAAATTTACTTAACAAGGGAAGATTTTTAAAAGTGCAGCCACTGATTCAAGTGGACAGGCTTCCCTGTTTCTGTTGAAGGTAACTGGCATTTTACCAATTACCAAGCTTCATGACTTTGGTAGCATTCCTGACTTTCCCCTCCCTTGTAACATCTCCTTCCCTTTCCTTTAACATTGACTGCAAAGTTTTATTAAATCTATCTCCACAATATTTCTTGCATCCACCCCCTTTTTTTCACTCGTAATAACAGCTAGCATTTATATAGTACCTACTGTGTGCCAGGCACTAAGTGCTTTACAAATCTCATAACAACCCTGGCAAGTGGGTGTCATTATTAACCCCATTTTACAATTGACGAAACTAAAGCAGACATTAAATTACTTGTCCAGGGTCACACATCTAGTAAGTGTCTGAGGCATGCAGATTTTCCTGACTCTAGGTCCAGTGCTATGTCCATTGAACCACCTACTTGCCACATTACAACTGTATTAATTATCATTACATGCTTAGACAGTTGATGTTCTATTAGTTTCCTTTCTTCAAGAAGTTTTCCACAAAGCTGCCAAAATATTCTTACCAAGACGCAGGACTGACTCAGCTCAAAAGCATGGAATCCCTGTGGCTTCCTATTGCCCAAAGGATAAAACACAAGCTCTTAGACCTGGCCTTTAAGAGCATCCACACTGTGTTGTCAGCCGTCCTTTTTAGTCATATTTTGCATTGTGTCCCTCATGTACTTCATGTTTCAGCCAAACTGGACACGGTCAGTATCGTTCTATCGTCAACTTCCATATGTTATTATAGTCTGTTCCCTATGCTTGGAATGCCCAAGACTCAGTTCAAATATTACTTAGCGTTAAGCCTTCCCAGCCTTCTCTTGGTTTTTTGACTCATACGTAAATTGGATTTGTGTGAGGCAGAGTTGCACAAAGTCATCATTGGAGTCCAGTGGCAGAATAAAAGTCAGGATGACTGGTGATGGCCCAAAATGTAGTGAATGACCTCGGTTTGGTCCATGTCTGATCAAGCTCTAAGCACTTCACAGCACCTGTTCCAGTCACCTTCATGACCACTGGAAGAAATTGTTCTCATCCACCCATTCAAGGAAAAAAGTCTTCACATGCTTGGGGTAGACATCCCCCTAACTGACCAATGGGTTTGAGACCCCCTCAGTCACCATAAGGTTTACTGGGAGGTGGCCACTATGCATGCTACAACTTCTTGGAGTTCCCCCCTCTACTTCTCTTTGAGGCGGGGACTCTTTATTGTTATTGTCACGTCCAACTCTTTCTGATCACATTTGGAGTTTTCTTGGCAAAGATACTGGAGTAGTTTGCCATTTCCTTCTCCAGCTCATTTTACAGATAAGGAAACTGATGCAAACAAGGTTAAATGACTTGCCCAGGGTGACACATCTGAGGACAGATTTGAACTCAGGAAGATGAGTGTTCTTGACTGCAGGCCTGGCACTCTAGGAGACTTTGTTTTAGATTTATATCCACAGTGCTTAGCATTCATCCACAACTGACATTTATGTAAGGGTTTGAGATTTGCAAAGCACTTAGTATATTATTTGAACTTCACTACAACTCTGTTATGGTAAGTACTTCTTTTTTTTGCTCTGGAGTTGTGATTTCATTGGTTTAGAGAACTCTCCATGAGGAAACTCTTCCATCCACACAGGTCAACTCAGTGAGAGGAGAGGCATGAGCATTTATTAAGTACCTCCTATGGGCTAGCCATTGTACAAATATTACTTCATTTCCTCCTCACAACAACCCTAGGAGGTAGGTGCTGTCATGGTCCCCATTTTACAATTAAAGAAACTGAGTCAGACAAAAGTGATGTGACTTGCCCAAGATCACACACCAAGAAAGTATCTGAGACTAGATTTGAACTCATGTCTTCCTGACTCCAGGTTCAGTGCTCTATCCACTATGCCATCTAGTTGCCTCTAGCTATTCAGCAACTTATAGCCTTTAGACACCAGGATATTGTTACTTACCTGAAGTCTTAGACAACCAGAGAGAAGGTTCAACGCTTTTTCTTTCTGTCTCTGATACTAGCTCTCTATCTACTAAGCCACCCTACCACCCAAGAAATTATTATTATCACCATTTTCCAAGTGGAAATACTGAAGCCCAGAGAGGTTAGTGACGCAGCAGACTATAGAGATGGCATTTGAACGCAAGCCCAGTTATCTTTTTGCCACACTGTACTGACTTAGAACTCATCTAGTTCAACTACCTCATTTTACTTTAAAAGAAAACCAGTGCCCTGGATCCCCCAACAAAATGGCGATCCAGGTGGAACTAAAGCTCAGACCTCTGACTTCTATTCCAGTACTATTTTTATTATACTATAATGCTCCTCCACATGTAGGATACTTAATAAACTCTCGATGGTCAGTCTCCAGACTGCAATGGAAGGTGTGCCTCAAGTCCATCAAACCACTTTTCAGTCCTGGATCCTGCATACAGCTCCTGTGAGAGTTCCTTGTTCCTTCAAGAGCTAAACTATTACTATTTCACATCCCAAGAGAAGTTATTCTATTGTCTTGCAATATTACAATCAACCTCTCTTACCAATATTTAATAGAAAACAGAACAATTGTGGAGTCTGGCAGTAAAGGGGCAGAATGGGGGAAGGGGAAGAGCAGTATTTCTCTAAGGTAAAGTCATATTAGAATTGACGACACTTCAGCAAATAATGTGACTTGGAATACCAAATCTGTGAGGCTCCAATGAATACACAAAAAACAGGGTACAAGGAAGCATTTTCACCATCTGAAAATGTGTGCAAAAAGAACATGGACCCTTATCAAACACACTCTATAGGCAATGGGACAGATTAGGAAGACACAGGAGGGAGGGGCTTGTTTTCTATAGTGATCCTTTGCCGTAGACTAACTATGTAACTTCAGACAAATCACTTAAACTTTGAAGTCTTGCTTCTTTGTCTAAAATGAAGTAATAACATCTGCCTTGATACCTCACAGGAGTATTATGAGCCTCAGATCAAATTCATGTTTGTGAAAATGCTTTGTAAAGTATGAAATCCTGTGTTAGTCTAAGGCACTTAATTTATCTAACAATTCTTCCTCATGTTCTCTCCTAAGTGGCTCAATCAGAGGATAACTTTGTTCAGTTATTTTTTAGTCATGTCTGACTTTGTGATCCAATTTGGGGTTTTCCTGGCAAAGATACTAGAGTGGTTTGCTATTTCCTTCTCTAAACTAATTTTACAGATGAGAAAACTGAGGTAAATAGGGTTAAGTGATTTGCCCAGGGTCATACAGCTAATAAGTGGCTGAGGCCAGATTTGAGCTTAGGAAGATGAGTTTTCTTGACTCCAGGCCTGTTGCTCTACAATGCACTATGGTGTCACCCAGCTGCCCTATCCTAAAGGATAGCTAGAAAAATAAGCCAAGTCCCACCCCACTTAGGCCTCCAACCCTACAGAGTACAATTCAGTTTCAGGAGCACAGGTTTAATCAATAAAGGCAGTGGTTCCCAAAGTGAGGGATTCCACCCCCCAAGGGGCACTAGAACATTGGGGAGGTAGTAGCCTCAGATATAATTGGGGGGCATTGAATAAAAATAAGGAGGTGATGGAAGCACAATGAAAGAAGTGAAGAAAATTTTGAAAAAGCCATTCATACATGTTTCATCTGCTGTATAACAGAATTAAAGTCATAGTAATTACACATAAAAATAATCACACAAAACACAAATCATATCCCATCAGTGGTCAAGTTCACCAACAGGCCTTAACAAGCAAGTATTGGCAGGCAAGTGTGTCTTGCATTGTTGGGAAGTCCAACCTACATGGGCAAGAATATGTGCATGTAGTGACTTGTTTACAATATGATACTATATAGCTGCAGGATGCAATATTGCTTCATCTAAATTTCAATGTAGAAAAACCCCAAAATTTACATAATTTATTAAATTTACTATGTATCATTTTTTAAAATATATTTTATATTTTTTTAAATGATGAAAGGCAAAGAGTTAAAGAAAGTAGATTTCTAGGGGAGGGGGGGCACAGTAATTTTTTTTTAAAAGGGGTGGTAGGTTAAATAAGCTTGGTAACCTCTGAGTGAAGGCCTAGGAAGATGAGTTCCACATGATCCCAAGTGGTTCACTTAATATTGGTCTAGATCCAAGAGTCTAGATCACTTCTAGGATTTATCCAAGGGTTCAATTCATCAACCAACAGTTCAATTCAACTCCACAAGCATTTATTAAGTGCCTCCTGGGCATCAGACAATGTACTGAGGGTGCAAAGACAAAACTGAAATAGTCCCTGCCTTTAAGAGCTTCCATATGAGTAGGGAAGGAACTGGGAATAAGTATTTATCAGGCACCTGTTATGTGCTAGGCATTATACTAAGCGCTTTACACACATTTTCCAATTTGATCCTCACAGCAACCCTGGGAGTCAGATTCTATTAGAATTCCCATTTTATAGTTAAGGAAACTGAGGCAGAAAGATGTTAAGTGACTTGCTCAAGGACAAGTAGTTAGGAAGTAACTGAGGCTGGATTTGAACTCAGGTCTTCCTGATTGCAGGTCCAGTGCTCTATCCACTGCATCACCTAGCTGCCTCAACACACCTATTAGGCACATCCAATGGGCAAGACTCTTAGCTGTAGGAAATACAAATGAGCCCAAAAGTTATTACTGCCTTCAAAGAGGACCAAGGGAAAAAAAACTTATATAGAGCAAAACCTTGCACAATGAATAAATATGTAAGAAAAAACTATATTACAAACCTTTTGATAAATGTTTCCTAATTATTCTGGAGGGCTGAGGTCACATTTGACCTCAGGCCACATGTTTAACATGTCCTCTAAAACTGTTTGAGCCTAGGAATGAAGGTGGCTCAGTCCACAGTACATTTAGGCAACAGAGAACTGGCTGAAGAGGTTTTGTCCAAGAAAAGAGAGATTCTAGTATCAGAAATTTGGAACTAGAAGGAACCTCAGAAGTCATCTAGGGCTAGGTTAGAGAAGTAGACTGGGTTCTAAAGGTAATAGGTCTTAAATACCAGACTTAGGAGTTGACTCAAGTTCACTCAAGGAACCTGAGGAGATACCAGGGTTACAATTTGAATTAGATTCCCCACCCAGTCTAGTTTGGGGCTATACCAGAGGAACTGAAGTTGTATCAGTTTAGGGAGGAGGTGTGGAGAAAGGAACTCTCCTCATGGCCTCACTCTTCCCTGGTTTTTACCTACTGTTGTGTTCCTCAGAACTACCAACTCTACCTTACACATGGAGTAAATTAGATAGGGTCTCAAATAGCAACTCTCCCTTCTCTAGATCTTAAAGATCAAGAAGTGAGAGTTATTATGTGGAGGCTTTCTCTTGCAACTATTCTGTGAAGTATATTTACCTACCTACTACCACTCAAGCATTGTGTAATCCAGCTTAGGTGGCTTTGATTCAATTATGTCTAACACCCAATGGATTCTGGGATCATTCAGCTCCAGCTTTGTTCACGGTCTCTAGAGAAAAGGTTCTCCATTCCCATGAAAGCACTTGGGCTAACAATATATCACATATAGGAAGACTTGATTTCAACCCAACAATTCTAAAACTTTTTGGTCTCAGAATCCCTCTACATTCTTAAAAATTATTCCCTATCCCTTTTGTTTATGTGTAACATATTAGAAATTAAAATATCAGTATTATTTTGGAAATAGTTTGGTCTTTGAAGACATACTTTGAGAACCACTGATTTAACCCAACAAAATACCCCACAAAACAGAAAAGACATATCTGAGTCCATGAACAGTCAAAGCAACTCTCCTTTCCCTATGTAGTGGGGCTCCTTTCTATCCAGGAGGTCTCTTCCTCCCCTGCATCTCTATAGTCTTCTATACAAATAGTTATACCACTGGGTATTAATTACTATTTACTCTAGTGAGTGACCTCAACCCTCAAGTATTATTGTCATTGAACAGTTTACTTTCATTCCCAAGACCTTCTTAGTCAGCATGATTCACAGTCCTTGTGAGGCACAAGGTTCAAGTTTGCTCTTCTACCTCACAGTTTGACTTCTCCCACTATCCAGGAACATTCTGGTCATTCCATCCCTGTTTGTCCTAGGAACTCTACAGAGTTCTGTCACTGCCTCTGGTCTCTGACATTTCTGAGACCATGTGGTTCCTTCTTTTCCTGGGATCATTTGGCTCTTCCCCTACTGGGGTCAAGCATTTCTCTGGAGTGACCATGTGCACATTCAGGCTTCCATCCCAGGATTTCTCTGTAGAAGGCCACATGTGGCCTTAAGGCTGCAGGTTCCCCACTCCTGGTATAGACTCCATGCTCTAAAATTGGCTGAATCAATCATCCTGAATGTGGTTTCAGTGAGCCAAAAAGTACCCAGGGTTGGGAGAGTTCACAGTCAATCAGTGGTGCATCATCAATGCCAGAACAGTCTCAAACTGGTACAAACAGGGATGTTTCTAATAATATAGGGAGAAATTTTCTTTCTTTTTGAAAGATTTTTTTAGGATGATCTTTTGGTTGTCACTTCACTAGTCATTTGTAGATCTATTCTTTCCAACTCTCCCTCCCCCAACTATCAGTAACCCTTCACTTACTGTAATTTTTTAATTAATAAAATAAAATAGGTGACATTGAACATCCATGGTTGCCCATTTCTCCAAGAAAGGGAGGAAGATGTATTTCCCATCTTTGGGTTTGATCAATTAGTGTCATTCCACAGCATGTGGCTTCATTTTATTCTTTTCACTATTGTAATCATTGTATATATTGGCTTTTTCTTTATTTTATTTCTCTTCATATTGCTTATTTCATTCTGTCTCACTTCTTGAGAGACTTTAGGGAAATATTTTTAATGCAGAATAAATCCCTCATTCTTTACATTTAACCAGGTTTCTCCCAGGCACACCCTTGACACTAGAGCAAACTCAGAACTCATGTTCTGATTCATGAAATGAACTTGGTCATGGTGACCCAAGTAGACTCTGCAGAAGGATTCAAATTCAGGTCTCCTGACTCCAAACTGAGCATTCTTTCCAGTACAATATATGTCTGTTCAAATGTCTCACCTTTACTAAAGACAACAAATGTTATCGGAAGCAAAGAAAATAATGCACTGAATCCTTCTTGGATATTTGATGAATCTATGATTTCCTGGGTATGGGAAGTCCCTCTGCCAGTAAAGATTGCAGCCCCTCCATTCCCCTATAGCCTGTGCAAGTTTTAGAGTCCATGTTTTTACACAAATACTCCATAAAGGATCCATCCAACCACCTTCAAGTTTTTCCGTGGTTCTTCTTAATGTTTTCAGGAGGTATGGGTATAGTTCTCAAACTATTTTTATGCTGTCTTTCAATACATGACTAGACTGAATGGTACCTAGTTCTCAGATGGATCTGGTCTGTCCAAGAGCAGAAGCTCTGTCCATCCCATCCATGTTCTCCCCTAAGTTCTTCACCAGAGGTGTTCCTTGACTTCTAATATTGAGAAGGTTCAAGTGGGATGTGCTCTCTGTCCACTGGGGTTATCTCTTGCCCTGGATACAGGATCAGCATCTTCTCTACCCAGTACATAGCAACCATATGAATTAAATAATGGAATTTTAAAATATTAGGGGTCTTAGAAATTATGTAGGCTAAGCTCCTTGTTTTATGGATAAGGAAATCACAACCCAAAGGGGGAAAAGTCCAAGATCGCACAGAGCTGGTACTAGAATCCCAGACTCCTTTTGACCAGTCTAGTGTTCACAGATCCACAAACACTTCCTCAGTTCCACCAAATGAACTAAAATATCTAAAAAATATTTTCTCTTAAGAAGAAAAGACCAAGAAATTCAAAGCAAAATTCCATCTGTAGTCATTATTATCAATTATTTTTCTTTCTTATGAGAGACAGTTTAATTGGGAGGGTATATTTAGAAATGACATCAGTGAAACTTATTAAAATAAAACAAATTAATCTGGTATGTGTCTTTTCTCCTTTCACTACCACCATACGCTTAGATCACAGTTTTATTAAGAAAAAGAAAGAAGTCCAAAAAGTTTGGTGGAGGAGGAAATATCTCATGTAAATTAAAAACAGCTGAGCTATCTCTAGAGCCTAAATGGAAAAGATTGTTGGGAATTTCTCCAGAAGAGAATTTAAAAATCAAGCCGAATTTGATCATAAGCAGGTGCAAATAGTGTTTCCCCCAACTTTAAGAAAGGTTTCAAAATTACTGAATAATTGAATTGAGGACTATGGAATTGGCTTTTTTTTTAATGGCATAACAGGATGGTCTCAGGAGCAGGTGATCTGCGAGAAACATCTGGCACCACTCATCCCTCCCAGGAACGGACAAAGCTATTCCCAGAACACAGTCTGAATTTGCAAGGAGACAAAGGACCAAATTAGAATGGCCTCAGACGCCTTTTGGACTCTGTATCTGTACTCAGTTTCCTTATCTGTAAATGACCCTCAGGCTACAAAATTGAGAACTCTTTTCTTTTCACATCACTTAGATATGCCATGCCCCAAGTACTACCTACACACTTGAATCTAAACCCCATTTCCTGCCCTGAGTTGGCAGTGACTTCCACTTCTAGCTCTCAAATATACTTCAGGTTTGGTTTTGTCTTGGCTGTCCAAGACACTCAGACACAAGAGTGATGATGATTAGAGCTGGGTTATCTTTGGGACCACAGTTGAAGAACTTTGATTTCATTCTATGTAATCAGGGCACATGCTCAGACCCCATCAGCTTACTCAGCTCATGTAACCTCTCAAAATGGAGGACACTCCAGGGCACTTTTGGGAGAAGGGTAATGATGTATAAGGAAAATGCTTTGGAGAGACTGGAACATGTGCTTCCACTGGTTGTGGTCTAGTAGAGTTTTTTGGATTGGATTTGGAGACATTCAAAAAGCTTGATGTCAGCATCAGTCACCTCTTTGGCCTCAGTCAATGACTCCCTTCCTTCCTTCCTTCCTTCCTTCCTTCCTTCCTTCCTTCCTTCCTTCCTTCCTTCCTTCTTTCCTTCCTTCCTTCTTTCCTTCCTTCCTTCTTCCCTCCCTTCTCTCTCTCTCTCCCTCTCTCTGTTCTTCTCTCTCTCTCTTCCTCTCTCTCTCTTTCTGTCTCTCTTCCTCTCTCTCTCTCTCTCTCTCTCTCTCTCATTATCAGTAACTTTTTCCACTCACAATCTCCGGTGAGAGGGCATGAAGTAAAAGGAAAAGCCCTGGGAACTTGTTCCCTCTAAGGCCTTGTGGCCTTAAGGAACAGGCCATGGTCCTTAGCCTTTTTCTTTGTTTTTTTTTCCCTTCTAGGTAAAGAGAAGAGAATCTCTGATCTTGAGGGTTTTAAGAAGCCAGAAGAATCCTGGCTGGGTTTTGAGTCAGCATAATATCTATGTTGCCTTTGGACAAGACCTTGGTGGAACCATTGCTATGTACTTTTGAGCCTATGCTTCCAGAGACAGAGGTGATGTAGAGGATAGTACACCCCAGAACTGCTGGAAGATATATTTGTATGTATTTTTGCAATACCTTTGAAGTAAATATCCCTTTATAAAGGCTAGATATTAAATGGTTAAGCAGAAATGGGGTGCCAGTTGCTGGTCCCTAACAATAGGAGTGGCATCCAGCCAGGGGAGGTTCTATACAACACCAGCAGAGGAGGATTCAAGGAGAAACCCTGAGGATCAGGTATAGCAGCCTAACTCAGGGAAAGGGAGTCTGAGCATTCACTTACATCAGATAGAGAGGAACAACTCCTAGGAGCAGAAACGTGAGAGAAATGATTATTAATAATCAATGATTTGGAGAGATCCAGGTTCTCCTTTTTCTAAAGTCCTCATTTCAAGGCTCAGCCTCTTAAGGACAGGCTGATTTAGCAGATGGAATTAACATTCTTCTCAATGTAGGTATCGTTACTCCACCCATCCCTACAAGGAATTTTATCTAAGGTGAAACTCCCAGCTCATTGTGTTCTACTCTGAGTGGGTGGGGGAACATAGACCCTTCCACTAGATTTTGCTGGGTGTGATCAAAGTTTTATCTCCAGCCCCTCATTACTGTAATATTCATTCTCTCTCACAATTGTTAACTAGAGTGGATTGTCACAGGAACACCCAAAGCTGTATAAACTGTGAGTCTACTGTTATGATGGTTTTTGGCATTCCACACAGTCACTGACCCATTTTATGCTAGCATTATTAATAAAAATGATAACCCAGAAACTTTTTAAATATCCTAGATATACAGTTTTAAAAAAATTGTAGAAAACACCCTGGGCTTAAATTCAGAAACCTGGGATGTGAATCCTGGGTAGGCTACTTCCAAAGTACATAGCCTTAGGAACTTGTTTCCCCTTTCTACATCTGTTTATTCATCTAAAAAACAAGAGGGTTGGAGAGGCTGCATGGAGTAAGGAAATGACAGGGTGTTTGGAGAAAAATAACCCCGGTTCAAATTCTAACTCTGAGAGTTAGTATCTGTGAGACCTTGGGCAAGTCACTGAGGCTTTCATAGATGACCTCCAAGATTATCCTCAACACTCTCTGATTCTGAGGTTTTTCGAAAGACAAGAGGGGGCCTGTGATGAGTGGTCAGACATGGAAGACACCACTTAACAAATTGTAGGAGTCAGGGGAAAGGAAAGCAGAAAGAATGACAGCTCTGTTGGCTCTTGGTGAGGGAAATCCTTGACATGTGAACACGCTAAAAGAAGTCAAGATCAAGGGACTGTTTTTTTCTACTAAGAACCACTGAGCCACAAAGAATAATTAGTTGAGGACCATATACAAAAACAACTTCATTCTTTTTCTTGGCCAAAAAATAAAAATGTTTCATTTTTCTACTTTATAACCAAATGACTTTAATTTAAAAAATACAGCAAGTACTAACAAGAAGAAAAATAAATAGAAATTTCTTATTATGCCCAGTTTAAGGCGAAAGAAAAAGGAAAGCACAAGGACAGGAAGGACAGATTAAAGCAGAAGAGAGGAAGGGAGAGGACAATTGACTTTGTAGCAGACCAAAGAGAAAGGAAGGAGAGGAAGAGTCAGAAGTAAGGAGACAGAGATAGGGGAATTAAAAAAGAAATCACTAGGTTTCGATGTATATATATCTAAGAGACTTCAGAGTTAGACAATTTTTTTAAAAAATTTATTAACCATCTCCTGTGTACAGAACACTGTGCGAAGCCCTGGGGAATATATAGACTTTAGATAAGATAAGACACTTGCCCTCATGGAGCCTACAAGTTAATAATAACAATAACCTCCTTCCCCCTATTCATATGTTTCCTTACCTAACATCATTCTGTTAAGAAAAGACAGGTGATGCTGTGAGGGGGTAAGCTTTGGACTCTACTGTATCTGAGGCCAATCTGTGGTTCCCAAATATAGATCTCGGATCTGTCTCATCATTTTTTGTTGTGTTTTGTTTGTTTTTCATTTTAGATGAAGACTCTTGAAGGCTACAACCTTATCAGTTTCAAAAGGTCAGAAAACTGAGTCATTCAAAGGTCTGGGTCCAGTTCATGGTTTTATAACCAATCAAGCATCAAGACCCCAAGGCAATGAATGGCCTTCATATACCAGACCAGTGGTAGCTTAAACAGGAATTCAATCTGGTAGTATTGCCACATTTAAACGTGAATTTGGAAGGACCCATGATGTGTAGAAATTGAGCTAAAAGTTTGAGCTCACTTGCTCCAGGCACAGAGGTAATATAGGGGAGAGTATACTCTTCCAAGTGATTCAGGGAAGGGAAAATGTATATATTTCTGTTCTTGCTATGCCTTCAAAATAAATATCTCTTTGTATTAAATAATTTATAACACCAATAATATCATCTCTCCTCCCTAGAACTAAATTTTCTTTTAAAGTTTGGAGAGAATTAGCTCAAAACATCTTATTAATCACTTGATTACCATAAGTAAGGACATTAAACAGTTCCTTCATGTTGTGGAATCTTTTTGAATAATATCAAAATGTCATTTGAATTCACTAAATGAAAAATTTTTAACATAAATAAGAAAAGATGGAGGCTGAAAGCTTTGAACTTGAATCTAGAGATTACATTAAACCAATGGAACAAGGCAATCCCTAAAAATATCTTAGTCTCCTTCTGGCAAGATTCCTAAAGGGTAAAAGTAGCAAAGAGTAGGACAGACCGAAATTGTTAAGAAGCTTCCAGGCATCCTGAAATCAAAGTTAGTGTGAAGAACACTTATAAAGCAACAAACACTTTTCTTAATGTATATGCTTTTGTGACTATAAAATAGATTCTAACAGATTCAGAAAGCATCCTGACAAAAACCTTCTACGATGTTAACAAAGCACAAGACCTATCACCATAAGCTGGCTATGGGAAGATTAATATTTCCTCACCAAAAAAGAGGACAAAGACTGATAATGATTTTTAGAGTGCATGATTGCTAGGTCAAAAACCATGCAGAATTCTTTTTGCTAAAATCAGTTTTCATAACTTTAGTAAGAAATAGTAAAGATTGATACAGACCAATAGGTTCATTGGATGTAATTGAAAGATTTGCCTTCACATAGAAACTATAAAGTGGCTAAAATCCAAGAATAAACCAAAAACCCTTCCATAGATAACATCTTCATGAATTCAATGAACAGAACATAGGCAAAAAGCATCAAACAAAAAGCTGTCATACAAATTTCTTGATGCAAGTGGAAGAGTTAATGATGGCAAATCAGGACCACATAACTGTCACCCAAAGTTACAGAAGAATTATTCCTTTTTTGATCAATGTAGATTATGCAAGGAACCATTAAAACTGTATAGCCAAATTGATATATACTATAAAAAGTCAGCACCTAGCAAGGCACAACCTAGGAGCTAGAATTATATACCAGACACTCACTATCTTGTTGTTATCGTTGAGTCATTTCAGTTGCATCCAACTCTTTCTGACCTCATTTGGAGTTTTCTTGGCAAAGATTCTGAAGTGGTTTGCCATTTCCTTCTCCAGTTCATTTTACAGATGAGGAAACTGAGACAAACAGGGGTAAGTGACTTACCCAGGGTCACACAACTATTAAATGTCTGAGGCCAGATTTGAAGTCAGGAAGATGAGTCTTCCTGATTCCAAGTCCAAAGGTCTGTCTACTGTATCACCTAGCCACCTTTAGGGACTGACAAATCCCCATAATACTAACATAGACCTCAAAATATCCTGCAGAATTCAACCCATAAACTGACCGGGAATTAGACCATTATCACAGATCAAACCATTGCCTACAACTGCCCATTGGTAACATTGACCCACAAAAACTTAAGAAAAATAGCTAGGAGTTTTTGGATAGACATCACCCTAACATAATAATTTCCAAGCTACATGGAACAAAAATCTTCAAAATAGAGAGACCTAGCAGAAGAGATTAAATCATGTGGCAATAGAATAAAATACATACCATCCCTATTGTCCTGTCTACTGATGGATTTGTACTGATGATCTTTTCAGTGAGCCTAGAGAGGATAAACTTATCTCCTCATAGTTTATCCCACAAAAAAAAAAAAACATTTTTTTTACATACCTTAGCAATAGTCTATAGAATAACAAATATAAAAGAATAATGTTAAGTAAACAATTAATTCTAAGATCATTCCTAGCTTAATCTTACTGAAAAAGATAAGACCAAGATGATAATAACAATTCACATGTACGTATAAGGTACCGCTCCTTTCATGTGTAAACTGTTTGGTTGCTAAAAGGAACTTAAAAAGAATTTTTGCGTATGAAAAATTGATAAAAATCCACTTACAAAGAAATAATTTCTCAGGCAAAATGTGAAGAGAGACTCAAACTCTTAGAAGGACTGGATAGAGAACTGTTCCTCGAAAGAATGTGCTGTGAGGATCTGTTAAAGGGCAAAGAAATGAACGAAGATTCAGGGCACTGTGGTTTCTGGGTTCAGTGGCATGTGATCCAACAGTATTTATTTTATCTTCCTATAGTGTCCAAACAGTTATGATTTGCAATCTTGTCTGTTAAAATCTTTAGATCTCTAAAAACAGTTATGTGTTCTATTGCCCTCCAGTACTGTCTACAATTTGAAAGGGAAGTCAACATTCAAAGGGCCTCGTTGCTCTCTGTTGCCTTCTCTGGTTTGAGAGGGAGAATCCCAAAGGAAAAGAAGTTTTCCCTCACTTTGCTACGAGAAAGGCTTGGAGTCGATTGAATATCATATAATCCTGTTGAATGAAGAGTTGGCTGGGCTTGTCTTCATTGCCCTGAAGAGCTTTGCAATTCTCTGGCTTAAGGAAACCTGCCAATTAAATAGTTTAACACTTTCTTGGTGCCTTTCTAAGGATGATTGTGAGTTAAAGGAACTGCTTTATCAATCTGAAGCACAAGAGATATAGATTTGCTTAGCAGGCAAGTGATAAGGTCTAAAGGGGAACTAGCTGAAAAAGAAGCAGCCTCAAGCTGAACAGATTGTTTTTGAAGGAACCCAGGACATTTAACGCCTGCAGCCCAGAGTTGGGAGTTGTCCTGAGTGCATGGATTTCCTCACTTATGTGCCTCCTCTCTAGGTTTTATAAATATATGCTTATTTTCTCCCCATAGACACCATGATAATTAGTGGAAAAGTGTGATGAAGGTAGATTCATATGTTTTGATGATTCTTGTATTTGAGTAAAGTAACTGTGATGTCTGAGGCAGCTAGGTGATCAGGTAGATAGTGTGCCAGGCCTGGAATTAGGAAGACTCCTCTTCCTGAGTTCAAATCTGACCTTGGACACTTACTCTCTGTGTGACCTTGGGTAAGTCACTTAACCCTATTTGCCTCAGTTTCCTCATCTATAAAATAAGTCAGAAAAAGGAAATGGTAAACCACTTCAGTATCTCTGCTAAGAAAACCCAAATAGGGTCATGAAGAGTAGTTTCAACTAAAACTGTTGAACAACAATTGTGATGTCATGATATTCCTCCTTCTGCCTTATCACTGAGTAAATGCTTAATAGATAAGAACTAATGGTGTCATAGTGACTGGTTTTGTGTAAATGAAAGTCCCATTAGTAAGGCCTCAAGGTTCAGAGTGACAAGTAGTAGAAGTATATCCTCCCCTAGGACTACTCCTAGAACCCTAAAAGAGTTTGAGGTATAAGTGTGAGGTGGTACCTCTCTGGGGCCCCTGGACCTGTAAGTTTAAGGGCAGGTTGGGGTGAGACAACAAGTCCAGGGAGTAAAGTTTCCACACGCTATAAATCTAACAAACTGATATCATAAGTGTTTTAAGTGTAGCACTGAGAGTCCTCCCTTCTCACAGTTGCACTCTACCCCAGCTTAGAGATACTTTGTCGGCATTGTTCAGCATTAACCCCAGATCACAGCTCTTAAATCCCAGCCAATGAGTCTCTTTTACCAGCCAACCAGGGAACACATTTGATTAAACAGCATAACTAGGTAAGTGATGTGGAAGATGTTCCCCATACCCAGAAGGCTACACTCCCAAAAGTCACTATACCACCAGTAGGAAAATGGACACATATAAAGAACATTCATGACCAGGTAACACACATGACAGGGCAGACTTGTTGAGAACACATGCATATAGAGACCAAATTGGCCAGAGCACACATATATCAGACCATCTGTTGTCTTTAATGCTGCAGAGCTGATAATGTCTTCTGATGTCATTAGTAATCTGCTTTCTTCACCAACCTGAGGTCCACTGCTGCTCGATTCTCATGGCTGGATGCCTTTACTGAGGGATATCTCCACTCCTAATGTTGCTTTCTGCAATCATCTATCTGCTGGTCTTTAGCCGCGGTGTAGCTTCATGGGGAGGGGTCACTAGCTCTTTATTTTGATAGCCCAAGGGTTCATCTCTGTCTCTTTTATCATGTAACATCCCCAAACACTAGCCAACCACTTGCAACAAGAGAGTCTGAACAGTCCTTAGGCATTTTCAAGCCTTTTGAACTTGTTAGACTACCTCAGTCTAAACTCTTTTCTGTTTTATAGTCCAAAATTCCTTTTTAACTCATATCATACCCCTGGGTCACTAGCCTAGGTCCTTTTCATATCATCCCAGGGACTCCATGTAGCAAAACTGCAAAGATTCTGATTGGAGCTGCAGAGAAGGGATTCCTTTCAACCTCATGATGCTTCTGATTTCCAGTTAGGAGGAAGATTAAATAGAGCTAGGTGACTTTTGTTTTACACACCTGCCTTTGTGATGCGTTTTTGCCAACAAAATCACTGATCTTTCTGTATTCTCCCTCCAGCAAAGGATATGAAGTTGCGACAAATCTTACCCAGCACACAGGTCAGTCACCAGCCAACTATAATAATGTCCCATGTTTATACAGAGCTTTAAGGTTTACAAAAACACTTCCATCACAAGAACAGTATAAGTTAGTCCATACCAGTATTTTTTGTTATTGTTGTATTACTTATTCATTTCAGTCATATCTGACTCTTTGTGACCCCATTTGAAATTTTCATGGCAAAGAGTGGTTTGCCATTTCCTTTTCCAGATGAGGAAACTGAGGCAACCAAGGTTAAGTGATTTGACCAGGGTCACACAGCTAATAAGTGTCTGAAGCTAGATTTGAACTCAGGTCTTCCTGACGGCAGTCCCAGTACTCTATTTACTGTACCATCTAGCTGCCTGTAATATTATTTTACCTATTTTACAAAAAGAAGAAACTGGTGGTGAGAAAATTGACATGATTTGCCCAAAGTCACAGAGCTCATAAACATCTGAACCAGGATTGGAGCCCAGATGTCTCCTATAAACCTAATATTCTTCTCATTATCCTTTACTCAGAAAACTCTAGTATACAGTAATAAGTGACTTAAAGAAGAGTAATGATCAGACCTGGAGTCAGGAAGATCTGAGTTCAAATCTAGTTTCAGATGCTTACTAGCTGTGTGACCTCAGGCAAGTCACTTAATCCTGCTTACCTCAGTTTCCTCATCTGTAAAATGAACTAGAGAAAGAAATGACAAACCACTCCAGTATCTTTGCCAAAAAAGCCAAAACAGGGTCACAAAGAATCAAACAGAACTGAGATGACTGAACAATAACCGAAATGATCCTTCAGCCCTTCCAGGCTCCAGACTGAGCAGTCCACCAAGGTCGAAATTAATTCTCTGAGCTAATAGCAGTGGTTACCAGAGCAACCACAGCAGGAGTAGGGGAGAGATGAAATGAAAAGACAAGGTTCCTTCCTGGCCTCCACCCTAGTAAACAGACTTCAGGCAATTTAGCTTGCTTTGCCCTTTCAACATGGTACTCAAGGGGAGGGTGGTTTGCTTGATAAGAGAGATAGGATTCACTCCTCCTCTGATGCTTCACTGAGGCATTTTGTTGACCCTGAGTTCTCAAGGGCTGTCCCAGCAAATCCCAGCAGGCTCCACAGAACTGGAAAGACTTCAGGTTCAGGCCTAGCCTGTGCTCTCCAAGATCCAGTCTAGCTAAGGATGGATAGGTTTGCCACCAGCTAGCTGGTCACCATGTGAAGCATTCTTTGACAATGGAAACCTCATAGGTCGGCATTCGGAGTTAAAATATATGGTAAACATCTTTCAATCTGACCTCTTTTTACAGATGAGGAAATTGAGACCTAGAGACATGAAATGAAATGACCACGTAGGTGCTAAATAGCAGAGGGGGAAGAGGAATCCAGAATCTATCATTCTAAATCCATTGTTGTTTCTGATGCACTATGCTGAGTAAAAATGAGCCCTACTCCCTGGTGCAGGAGTTCTTAATAGGAGTTTAAAGATCTCTACTAAAGGAGTCCATGAACAGATTTCAGGGCAGGAAATGTCTATGAACATGGAAGGGAGAAAAATGTTTATTTTCATATACTTCTAACTGAAATTTAGCATTGCCTTCAATTAGTTAAAAGTACTATTCTGAAAAAATGGTCCATAGGCCTCATCAGGCAGCCAAAGAAGCCCATGAACCAAAAGAGATTGATGACCTTTGACCTAGAGGTACTAGCCAACAGATTTTGTGCCCGTGGTCCAATTCCTCCCCTTCTTCCACCCCTAGCAAATCCCCATTTATTTATCTACTTATGTATTCATTCATTCTTTCAGTTATTCATTCATCTATTTATTAACTTTTTACTCATTCAATTATTTATTTGTTCATTTATCCATTTATTTATTTAGACATTTTCTCCCACACTTGTTATTTTTGTTTCAACAATTTTCTCTTGAAAATCTTTAGCTTTTAAATGTGTTATTTTTTGTTAACACATTTTGATTTTTCCTCACCTTCAGTCCCAAATAATGTCTCCTTTTCCCCTTCCCAGTGAGTTTCTTGGAACAAAGAGTAAAAAATAAAATTTAAAAAGAGGAGGAAGCAGTTTAGCAAAAACGTTCAGTCTTTCAACTGTGTCTAAGGATGTATGTCATTCTATGCCCATAGTCTTCAACCTCTGCAAAGAAATGAGAGAGATTTTTCAACTCTCTAGCACCAAGATTGGTCATTATAATTACACAACAAATAACTCTACTTTTAAATATTCAGATTTTTTTTCTTTCAATTTTTTTTTCACTTAGACTCTTTTCCTTTTCTCAAAAAGAGGCAGTAATAGTTACATCTAGCTCGAGTGCAGCTGGAGGATTTGGAGTTGGAAGTCCTCTAATCTCAGGGGAAACCAAAACATTGAGCTTTGCTGACAATATCACTGGCTCTATTGGACATAATTGTGTCCCTTATTGGTCTATAGAATGAGACCATCCTTAATTTTTATCTGAGACATTAAATGTGACCAGAAACTACACTGGATAAATAACATGCTGTGTGATCAGTCAATCAATCAATAGATATTTACTAAGTACCTACTATGTGCCAGGCACTGTGCTAAGTACAGAGAATATAAAAAAGAAAGAAAAGGAAAAGGCCCTTCCCTAAAGGAGTCTACAATCCAAATGGGTGACAATATGCAAAGAAATATACACAATGCAAGCTACGTACACAACAAAGAGAAAATAATTAAGAAAAAAGGCCCTAGAATTAAGAGGGGTTGGACAAGCTCCCAGTAGAAAGTAAGATTTTAGCTGAGACTTAAAGGAAGCCAACTAGGTCAGTATATTATATACTTCTACATTTCAGAGGACAATCATACCTATCTGATACACACCTAGCAAATGTCATTTTATATCCTGATATTGGGGGGTGGGGTGGGTCTGGCTTTGCCGTTTTTTGCTGTTGCTCAGTTGTTTCTTCACAACCCCATTTGGGGCTTTCTTGGCAAAGATCCCTGGAGTGGTTAAGTTTAATTTTAAAAGAAAATATCTCCTCTTGTCTCTTAACCTTCCAAGGTAGGTGCTCCAGGCATCACCATTTTCAGAAAAGAAAACTAAAAATGAGGAGGGTTGTGCAATTTTCCTAAGGTCATACAACTGGTAACTTTCAAAACTTTCAAATTCCCAGGGCTTCCCTGAATCAAATCCCCACTTACATCCCTCTTCTCAATCCACTGACTGCATGGATGCCTTATTAGGGGACCTGTGTTAAAGGCACAGTTTGTTCTGACCAAGTTATGGGATTAGCTGCATTTGTGTCTTCATATATCAGTTAACACATATTCTCCCAACAAGTTCATCTCCAGCCTTTTACCTGCAGGCACTATTCTGGGAACTAGCTATTTTTAAAAAAAATGAATTCGGGAGAGTCATAAGATATGAGACAAAAGGGAGAATAGAGATCATTTTGCTTCTCGTTTTTCAGGTGAGGAAATTGTCTCAGAAAAGTTAGTGATTTTGACATCATACTTCTAGTTAATAACCAGGTGGATACTAGAACCCAGGTCTCTTGACTTGCCTGCCATCAATCATCTTGCCAGGATATCACTCAATACCATTGAGATGGTCCTAGAATAGCCGTCTTCCCTTCCCAGGACATTACTTAAGGACTTACAGCTACTCTGTGCTGTTTAACATCTTTATCAGTGTCTTGGATAGAGCAGAGATAGCACACTTATCAAATCTGCTTATGATGTAAACATACTATATGACACAGTCTGGATACAAAAAGATCTTCACAGCTATAAAGCATTAGGCTAAATCAAATACGATAAAATTCAGTAAGAATTGATGTAGAGTCTTATATTTGGGTTTTTAAAAACTTCACAAACATAAAATGGAGGAGGCAGGGTTATAAAGCAGTTTGCCTGAAAAAGATCTGGGAGTTTTAGTAGACCACAAGTTCAATATGATATGGCAATATGGCGGCCAAAAGCAAAAACCAAGGTGATGTTGAGCTGCATCAAGCAAGGGATACCTTTCATGTATAAGAAAGTGATACCCTCTTGTAAATGTGCCCTGGCTGGACCACATCTGGAGCATTGTGTTCAATCCTAGGCACCTAATGAAAGGCAACCAGAATGAAGAACCTATTACCCATGTCATATGAGGGTAGTCTGAGGGAACTAGGCATGTTCAACTCAGAGAAGAAACCTAGCTATCTCAAGTATTTTAAGGGTTTTCCGCTGGAAGTGTGATTAGATTTGTGCCATTTGGCCCCAGAAGGCAAAACCAGAAGCAGTTCTCAAAGAAGCAGATGTAGACTTGATGACAAGGAAAACCTCCTAATAATTAGAGCTACCCAAAAAAGTGGAAGAGGTTTTCTTGGGAGGCAGCAGTTTCCCCCAGTGACAGGGTACAGGTCCAAGCAGAGACCTTTGCCCCTTACCCCAAAAGAATTTGGGTTCCATTTGTCTGTGGGGCCCTGGAAACCCCACCTTTAAGTCTCCTTGAATTTCCCTACTTGATCTGGTGTTCACCTGAGACTATAAACCTTTCACTGCCACTATGCCCAATTCTGTGTTACCCTTAACCTATCCTAGCCCTCCAAAGTCTGTCATCTCCAGTAAGCTTTCAGCTACTTAAGACCCTTGATTCTATCTAAACCCTGTTCTCCTGTTTCCAGGCTTCCAACCTCTAGTTACCCCAGACTACTGGCCACTCCCATGAAGATCCTCCCTAGACCCCTCCTCCAATCACCTCAGGGTACTTGGCCAACTCTAGATCCCTTCCACAATCTTTCTGTGTATAAGAGATTCATCTTGTTTCCATGAAAATGCTGATTCCTTAAGAGTCTGGTCAATAGAGCAGATTTTTAATAAACCTTGTTTTTCTTTGACTGAAAGAAGTCTTGGGTGGATTTCATTCAGGCAGGACCTCTGTGTCACTATTTTGGGGTGCCAACACCCCCAAACCTCAACAACACCTTTGAGGTCCCCAAGAAGAAGGTGGATAACTACTTGTGGTAGAGATTCCTTTTCCAGGATGAGTCAGGCTGCTGAGATGCCTTCCAGCTTAAAAATTTCATGATTCTGAATGGCAGGGTCCCCATCATCGGAAGCGTTTAAGCAAAGAGTGGATGACATAGATACTGTACAGGAAATTCTCATGCAGGTACTATTTGGAATAGATGCCCACTGCAGTCCTCTCTGCCTCTGAATGTCTATGATCCTCCAATAAACCATAAATGGGGAGAGTAAAAGACTTTGGGCAGGTATTTCCTGAGCAAGCTCTGTGGCCAACTAGCAGTAAATCCTGGTAATGGGACTATGACTTGATAATAATAATGATAGTTATCATTTATACAGTGCTTTTCAGATCACAAAGCACTTTACATATGATCTTAATGACTTTCATCGATGCTATTATTAGACCCATTTTACACTTGAGGAAACTGAGGCTAGGGAAGTGACTTGCCTAGGGTCACACAGCTAGTGTCTGAGGCAGGATCTGAACTCAGTTCTTCCTGATTCTAAGGTCCATTCCTTTATATACTATGCCAGCCAAGTGTTCCCTCATGAAACTGAAATGGTTACTGGCTGAAGCAGGAGTGCCTTCTCTATGAAAGTTGGGAAAGCCCATGGAAAGCACAGGAACAAAATGAGAGAAGTTCTTCAGAGATCTGTCAGCTGAAAGTTCTGTGGCAGAAATCGTGTGTTGTTGAAGCTATCCTGGTTTTGTGAAAGTTGCATGGGATTTTGAGTGGGAGAACGTGCATTCAGGTCTCCAGCTTGCCACTTGCTAATTGGGAAAGTAGAGTCACATAGGGGGCTGGACCTGGAGTCAAAAGACTTGGGGGAGAAGTGTGCTTGAGACACTTGCAACTCTGGGACCATGGCTAAGTCCTTGACTGCTCTCACCCTCTTCCCTCATGTGGAGCACCAGGATAATACCCAGAATATCTACCTCACAAGGCTATTATGAGGATCAAAGGTGAAAAGCAAAGAAAACTTTACAGCACTACGTAGATGCTTATTAATACAAGGTTGCCTCAGAAGTCTTAGTGTAGTTCTAAGCTACTAAAGCTGAAGACTTTGGGGTCACTCCCATATTATTTTCAATACTACTAATCAAATATTTGATAAATAATTAGCTTAATTACATTGTTGATTAGATGTTAATATTGTTTTAATAATTGCTATTAATAATAACATGTCATCTTGGGATCACGGTCTGTTTCCTCATCTGTAAAATAGGGAGATGAATAGTTGTGCCATCTACTTCGTGGAGTTGTTATAATCATCAGAGGAGATAATATTGTGAATTCACTTTGTAAAGTGATATATAAATATAGAGGCATGAGAGAGCCCTCTTTAACTACCACATGATGCCCTAGGTAAGGTTATTCCCGGCTCTGTGAGCCTGTATCCCCATTCCGCTACCAATATATTCATCTTTTCTAGTCCAAGGACACCATTAGTGCAAAGCAAAGTATGTAATGAAATAGCATAGTTAAAAAAAAAGTAGCAATAAAACATTTCCCCTCATAAACCTGAAGCACATTCTCCCCTAAATAGCCACACCATCTGTAGGAGGAGCAGACATGTGAAGGAAACATGTGGGAGAACACAATATGGAACAAGTGGCCATACGCTCACTTGGAGCCAGAGTACATACATGAGAAGGAAGCTCATATCACTTCCCATTCCTCTTTGGTCCACTGCACCTTTCCACCGCCTTCCCATCAGCCCAAGGATGACTCTATCCCAAGGCCTGTTTGATGACTGACGAGTCCCTTCCCCAGATAACTGTATTTTGAGGAGCTTTAGTCTCACCTCACCCCACCTTACCACCAGGTGCCGAGTGCCCAGTATCAGTAACCCAGCTCCATCTTAACTCCGTCTTCCTCTAATAAAATGTTTCTTCAAACTGTGGACTGACTTTTTTCATCTTTTTTTGCATTCTTAGTACTTACAACAGTGCTTGGCATATAGTAAGCACTTAATAAATGCTCTGTCCCCTGGTAATGCTTTTCTCTGCTAACATCTGGTATATAGTTCTGCTAAATATGTAATCTCTTGATCATTTGACATGGGAGATACTGGCACAGGATCGCCCAACATGGCATGCCCTGATCAGAGAAGGTGCTGTGCTCCATGAGCAAAGCAGAATTGAAGTAGCTCAAAAGAAACTCAAGATGCACAGATTTAAAGAATCCACCTCAAATATTCACACGGATTATTTGTGCTCAACCTGTGATAGAACATTCCAAGCTTGTATTGGTCTGCTCAGCCATATTTGGACACATCGAAACTTAACTCTAGCACAGTGATGTCATTTTGGTCGTCTTCAAGAACTAAGGATAACAACCAGCCAACCAATTTCCACTTGTTATCTGGTCTCTTCCAGGTGTGTAGTTGTAGTAATAATGATACTGATAATGAATAATGAATAACTGCAAATATAAATAATTAATTAAAACATTATTAGCGATGCTTAGATATTCATATGAAGTCTTTATAGCATTAATAATAATTCATGATCTGGGAAAAGACACTACAGTTCTCAGCCTCAGTTCCCCTCTGAAGGAAGCATGTTCTCTGCTGGCTGTGGACCCCTGGGGGCCTCACATGGCCATTGATTAGTGCAGCCACTTCAGTCTCATGGTGTCTTTCAGGAATGGTGCCACTAGGCATAAGGTGATGAAGCATCTCTCTAGGCTCTAGGTTCTAAGCTTAGAAGGAGTCCATGTCTAAGGATCAGGGTCAGCCACTGTTGATTTAACTTATGGCACCAAGACTTTCCCACTAGAGCTCTATCAATCTTCTTCAAGGCAAATCTGACCATAGTCATATACACCCCCTTCACTATTCAATTTACTACAGAGACTCCAAATCAACTTCAGGATCAAAGAAAAATCTTCTATTTGGCTTTCAAAGGCCTTCATCACTTGGTCCCTTCTTACTTCACCAGTCCTCTTATGCTATACTCCCTTCCATGAACTCTAAAATCCAAGGACACTGGCCTCTTTAATGCTCCTCCTACAAGATACTTCATCCTTAGCTCTGGGTATTTTCTTTTTCTAAATTTTGTTTTTAATTTATGAAATAAAACAAGCATTTCCATGACATAGTATAATAAAAAGATGATTGCATATGAAGCTACCAATCTATTATGTACAATTTGCTATACCTTTTAAATATATAATAAAGTTTTCTTGTAAATTTCCTTTTTTTCTCTCCCCCATCCCCCAGAGATAGTTGCCATCAGACACAAATAGATATATGTGTGTATATATGTATATGTATCACATGTGTGTATACACACATATATGTGTATATATAACCATACATGCAAAATTATTCTACACATACTTCTATTTATCCACTCTTTTCTTGGATGCAGATAGCATCTTCCTTCATATCTCTTTTATAGTTAATCTGGGTATTCATTACAGTCAGAATGACTTATTCCCTCAAAGTCATTCTTAAAACAATATTGCTGTCACTGTATACAATGTTCTCTTGGTCCTGCTCATTGCACTCTTCTTTCTTTGTGGGTATTTTCACCAGATGTCTCCCATGCTCAGAACTCCCTCTCTCCTCCTCTCCATCCCTTGTTTTTTCCTATCTTCCTTCATATCTCTGCAGGAAGCCTTTCCCATTCCTCCTTAATCTGAGCGCCTTCCCTCTCAGATCATTTCCAGTTTATATCATTTATAGCTCTATGTGCAGAATTGATTGCATGTTGTCTTCTCCATTAGACTATGAGCTCCTTGAGACCAGTGACTTCTTGGGGGACTCACATTGATTTTTGTTTGTATCCCTACGGCTTAGCAAAGTGTCTGGAACATAGCAGGCCCTTAATAGATGTGCAATGACCTGATTTGGTTTTTTTTATTATTATAAATTTATTTATTTTAAGTTTTCAATATTCCACAAAATTTTGAGTTCCAAATTTTCTCCCCATCTCTCCCCTCCTCCCACTCCAAAACACTGAGCATTCTAATTATCCCTACCACCAATCTGACCTCCCTTCTAACATCCCTCCCTTCCCTTATTCCCATCTTCTCTTTTGTCCTGTAGGGCAAGATAAATTTCTATACCCCGTTACCTGTATCTCTTATTTCCCAGTTGTGTGCAAGAACAATACTCAACAGTTTTTCCTAAAACTTTGAGTTCCAACTTCTTTTCCTTCCTCTCTCCCCACCCATCCCCATTGGGAAGACAAGCAATTCAATATAGACAATACATGTGTAGTTTTGCAAATGACTTCCATAATAGTCATATTGTGTAGGACTAACTATATTTCCCTCCATCCTATCCTGCCCATTTCCTCTATTCTCTCTTTTGACCTTGTCTCTCCCCAAGAGTGTTGACTTCTAATTGCTCCCTCCTCCCATTGCCCTCCCTTCCATCATCCCCCCAACACTACTTATCCTCTTCTCCCCCACTTTCCTGTATTGTAAAATAGGTTTTCATACCAAAATGAGTGTGCATTTTATTCCTTGCTTGAGTCCAATGTGATGAGAGTAAGCTTCACGTTTTCCCTCTTACCTCCCCCCTTTTTCCCTCCATTGAAAAGTATTTTTCTTGCCTCTTTTGTGAGAGATAATTTGCGCCATTCCACTTCTCTCTTCCTCCTCCCAATATATTCCTCTCTCACCCCTTAATTTCATTTTTTTAGATATGATCCCTTCCTATTCAACTCACTTTGTGCCCTTTCTCTGTGTGTGTGTGTGTGTGTGTGTGTGTGTGTGTGTGTAATCCCACCAATTACCCAGATACTGAAAAAAGTTTCAAGAGTTACAAATATTGTCTTTCCCTGTAGGAATGTAGACAGTTCAACTTTAGTAAGTCCCTCATGATTTCTCTTTCCTGTTTACCTTTTCATGCTTCTCTTCATTCTTATGTTTGAAAGTCAAATTTTCTTTTCAGCTCTGGTCTTTTCATCAAGAATGCTTGAAAGTCCTCTATTTCATTGAAAGACCATTTTTCTCCCTGAAGTATTATACTCAGTTTTGCTGGGTAGGTGATTCTTGGTTTTAGTCCTAGTTCCTTTGATGTCTGGAATATCATACTCCTTGCCCTTCAATCACTTAATGTAGAATCTGCTAGATCTTGTGTTATCCTGATTGTATTTCCACAATACTCAAATTGTTTCTTTCTAGATGCTTACAATATTTGTTCCTTAACCTGGTAATTCTGGAATTTGGCTACAATGTTCCTAAGAGTTTCTCTTTTGGGATCTCTTTCAGGAACTGATTGGTAGATTCTTTCAATATTTGTTTTGCCCTCTGATTCTAGAATATCAGGGCAGTTTTCTTTGATAATTTCATGAAAGATGATGTTTAGGATCTTTTTTTGATCATGGCTTTCAGGTAATCCCATAATTTTTAAATTGTCTCTCCTGGATCTATTTTCCAGGTCAGTTGTTTTTCCAATGAGATATTTCACATTATCTTCCATTTTTTCATTCTTTTGGTTTTGTTTTGTGATTTCTTGGTTTCTCATAAAGTCATTAGCCTCCATCTGTTCCATTCTAATTTTGAAAGAACTATTTTCTTCAGTGAGCTTTTGAACTTCCTTTTCATTTGGCTAATTCTGCTTTTGAAAGCATTCTTCTCCTCATTGGCTTTTTGAACCTCTCTTGCCAATTGAGTTAGCCTATTTTTCAAGGTGTTATTTTCTTCAGCATTTCTTCTTTAGCAAGGTGTTGACCTGCTTTTCATGCTTTTCTTGCATCTCTCTCATTTCTCTTCCCAATTTTTCCTCCACCTCTTTTATTTGATTTTCAAAATCCTTTTTGAGCTCTTCCATAGCCTGAGCCCATTGAATATTTATTTTGGATGTTTGGGATACAGAAGCCTTGACTTTTATGTCTTTCCCTCATGGTAAGCATTGTTCTTCCTCATCAGAAAGGATGGGAGAAGATATCTGTTCACCAAGAAAGTAACCTTCTATAGTCATTTTTTTTTTCCCTTTTATGGGCATTTTCCCTACCAGTTACTTGACTTTTGAGTCCTTTGTCAAGAGTAGGGTATACTCTGGGGATCTGTAAGATCTCTGTTCCTTCATGGTGGCATTGTCAAGCATGTACACTGGTCTGGGAGCAACCAGAAATCTTTGTACCCAGAATCTGAGTAGTAGAGTTTCCTCTCTACAGCCACCTGGCCTCCAGTTCCACCAAGCCAGCACTGGGGACTGAGATTCAGATAAGCTGCTCAATTCCCCCAGGAGCATTAGGTGGGGGCAGGGCTGCCACATAGGGCTGAGGTAAGAATCAGTTGTTCAGTCTTCCCAGGCATTTTACAATCCAACTATGGTTGCAGGTTGCTGTGGAAGCTGGTGCTGCCTGTCTGAGGCTGGAGGTATGGGAAGCCCCTTCTCCCTTTGTGGCCAGCTGAAAAAACCCTCTCACTGACCTTTGGTGCCTGTGGGTTGAGGGATCTGTGAACCTCTGCTACTGCCACTGGGGATTCTGCCCCCAAAGCCTACTCAGGTCCTGTGCTGTGCCCACCAAAGCTGGGTTGGGCTGGGCTCCGGGTCTGGTGGGACAGACCTTTCTTGTTGGCCTTTCAGGTCACCCTGGGTTGGAAATCCCTTTACTCCATTGTTCTGTGGCTTCTGCTGCTCTAGAATTTGTTGAGAGTCTTTCTTCACAGGTATTTTATGGGCTGTGGAGAAAGAGCTAGTGTATGTGTGTCTTTCTACTCCACCATCTTGGCTCCACCCCGATTTTTTTTAAAAGGCAGCTAGATGGTGCAGTGGATAGAGTCCTGGAGTCAAGAGGACCTCATTTCAAATCCACATCAGACATTTAGTAACTATGTGACTGTGGTCAAGTCCCCATTAAAGGTACCCATTTTCTCCAAAACTTTTTTTTTAATTTAAAGGCAACTCCTTCAGATATCTAATCACTGAAATAGGAAGGAAGAAAAATTAAGCTCATACACTTTTTCTTCTGGGGGTGGGGGTGGGAGAAAGAGCCAGGGAGGGGGGAGGATTTCTGTTTTTTGACTTGGTAACATTGGACTTCCTTACCAGAAGGAAATTTTTTTGTTCTAAGCACTAAATTCTTCAGTCCACAACACTAGAGGCACTCCTAGCTAACTAGGGTCTTTAGGGTTAAATCTTTTTTCACTTTATTTCCCATTCACAGAGGGCAGCATCTCCTTTAGAAATCTCAGTCAGATTTAGGAGCAGAAAGTCCATATAGCTTCCTGTTTATTTAGATGTTTCCCTTCTAGCAAAAACAGTCAAAAGCTTTCTGGATTTAGGGCCCCCCTGGTTCCTCACTCCCCATATAAATGATTGGGAGGGGCAATAGAAACAGACGGTAAGCCCAGGGGCAAGACTGATGTCTTCCTAGTTCTAGCTGAATTCCTGGCCCTTTAATATGTATATGTGGCTGCTAACCTTTTCCAGACTGTGAGCCTGACCTACATCAATGTAAGCTATTATTATAGAATAGCTGTCAAATACAAGCCACATAAAAATACGAAGAATTCACCGCCAGAGTCCCTTGCTACACAAAGGCCTGGAGAAATTCAAAAGTGGTGGAGGAAAATATAAAGGGACTCCATCATCAGGGGCTGTGGTTTTTCATTAAAGGTGCCAAGGAAGATGAAACCAAATACCCAGGCAAGACACCATGCTCTGCCTTTGGGGCTCACCTGCTCTCAGTCACAGGGCTGAGGGACAGTGGCCCGAAGATACAGCAGGCAAACATTGCTGGCCTTCTATGTGCTTCAATGGGCCTAACACACACACACGCACACACACACACACACACACATACATACATGCACGCAAGCATCTGCACATATACACACACACAAATGCATACGCACAAACACACACCCATTCCCATGGTATAAAAGTAGATAGACCATCCACAAAGCACTGTGGTAATCTTTGGGGAGAAAGTTTTAAGACCTACTGCTCTTAGAGCCTCCTCAGACTTTCTGAAGTCTGCCCACTTCATTGACCAGGACACAGACAAGGAGGGTAAAAGGTGCCCCTCTAGTCTTCCATGATCCCACAGGGCTTTCAGATCAGACAACTGTGTACAGGGAGACATTTCTGAGTTGGGTAGTTTTCAAAAAGAAAGACAAAAAGATGAAAGAGAATGTAATGACCATAGGAGAGGGCTTCCCAAGGATCATGCCCTGACCTGCAGCAGTCTGCTAGCTGAGCAGTTTTCCCTTCTCTGTCTGCTATATCAAACTCTTTATAACTGAGGTAGGAGCATGCGCTGACCCACATTTTGCCCTCATGCATGGCGTGCGAACTACAGGAATTTACACTCTTCTAGTATCTGCAGATTGTACCCTTCTTTAACAGGGAGTTTGCAGATTAGACATCGATCTCCCAGCAATCAGTGAATGAATGATCCAGAGATTCAGACGATAAGGCAAAATATCTTTTCTAGTCATGGTCAAATTATGAACGTCAGTTATAATTTGCTTTCCTGGAACCAGAGGCCCAGCTGAGGGACCAGAATAGGACTGGACTCACAGATGGAGGTAGAGGAGAAGGAAGGGTAACTCGGTGGTTTGTCCTGGACTACAGGTATTGAGATTGCTTTTTGTTAATGCATTTTTTTCTGACTTTATCCCACCTTTCTATTTTAAGTCAACGGTTTGTTTTCACTACTTTTATGTGATATCATCTAATTAACAGTAAAATAGCTGGATCTTTTGAAGAAGACATTCAGAGGGACTGAGAGCTAGGAAGCATTAATTGGAAAAAAGCAAAACCAAATTGGGCTTTAATGGCAAGGGGTACAATGCTAGGCCTTGTTCCAGGCCAGGGGTCATTGTAGCCTGAGAAAGAAGAAAAACGTCAAAGATGATTCCAAGGCTTGGAGCTTCTGTAACTGGGTGTGTGGTAATTAACAGAAAGAGGGGAACTGAGATAAGAGGCAATTTAAGGGTCAAAGAGGACGGTCAGTTTGGAACATGTTAAAGTGGAGATGCCAATTAGACATCCAGCTAAGGAAGTGTGGCAAATATTTGGAAATGTGGGGTCTCACTATAGACACCAAGGTGGTACAATGGAAAGAGCACTGTGCCTAGACTTCAATTTAAATCTAGCCTCAGACTCTTCCTATCTGTCTGACCCTAAGCCAGTCACCTAACCTCAGTCTGCCTCAGTTTCCTCAACTGTAAAGTGAATATCATAATAGCAGTTACCTCCCAGGGTTGTTGTGAAGATTAAGTAAGAAAATAATTATAAAATAAACAAATGAACAAATATTAACACAGTGCCTGGCACATAGTTGTGGATCCTTTGGCCACATAATGGCATTATGTGGTAATGTCTTGAATCATGGGTGAACTGGATTTAAGTGAGACACAGCTGCACAAAGTCATCAGCCTTGCTCCCTCTTCCAGAGTCATTGAAGTCCAGTGGCAGCACAAAAGTCAGGATGACTGGCAGTGACTCAGGATGCAGTGGATGACCTTGGGGTCTTCCATGTCTGAGCAAGCTCTAAGGGCTCCACAGCACCTGCTCTAGCTACTGTCATGGCTATTGGAACAAATTGTTCTCATCTACCCATTCCACCGGGAGAAGTTTTCACATGCCTGGGACAGACTTCCCCCATCCCACTGATGGGCTTACCCTCAACTTGGTTTCCCCCATCTGCCAAGATGGTTTTATTGGGTGCGGCTGCTAGGCATGCTACAGCTTCTCGGAGTCACAGGTGAAGTAGGTGTTTAATAGCAGCCTGGCACATCGTAGGTGCTGAATGGCCATTCTGTATTCAGAGGAGAGATTAGATTTGGGAATCATAGGCATAAAGGTAACAACTGAACCCATGAATAGGTACACAAATTGATGGAGCCATAAATTGGTCCAGCTATTCTACAGGACAATTTGAAATTGTGCAAAAGAAATCATTACCCTCTTACCCTTTGACCCATGAATCCCACTACTAAGCATATGACATTCAGGGAGGTTAAAGACAAAAGAAAAATTTGCACAAATACTAGACTATTTGTGGTTGCAGAAAACTAAAAACAGTGGATATTCATTGATTAAGGAGTAGCAGAACAGCTGCACTTTATGAATATGATGGAATGTTTGTGTGCTATGGAAATGAGGAACAGGAGGAATTTGGAAAAGCATGAACCAATGTAGAATGAAGATGGTGGAGCTGGGAGAACAAAGATGTACTCACACATATGTAAATATATGTGCAAATATGCATTCACACACAAGTACATATATACAGCAACATATACATATATGTGTGAGCATGTGTGTCTACCCACACCTACTTGTGTGCATACACATATGTGTATGTATACATGTGTGTGTAAAAGGAATCAAACAACGTAAACAAGCACAGTATTGAAGGGAAGCGGGGTTCACATCACATTCTGAGAACACTACACAATGCCCTCCTTTCTTGATAAGTGAGAGATTATGTGTAGGGAATGTCCCCTAGGCATTTAAATAAGATCAGGGTCACTAGGCTATTTTTCTTTGTTAAAAAGTTCATCCTTTGTTTTCAAGGAAAACCTATGAGGTCATAATGTTGGAGTCAGTGTCTGGCATGTTTGGCTGTGGCTGATCAGACTCATATGAATTTGGTAGGCACTACCACTGATTGTGCACAAATGATCCACTAGAACATGTAGAGTGGAAGCTGCTCTGGATTAGCATAGATCATGTTTTCTTCATGCTTCCACAATTTTGCTTTGCTCATGGCATACAGTGCCCTCTTTGATGTAGACATGCCATGTTGGGTGGTCCTGTGCCAGAATTTCCCATATTTCATAGTCAATATTAAAGTTCTTCAGAAATACCTTGAGAATATGCTTATACCACTTCTTCTGACCACCACATGAGCACTTACCATCTGTGAATTCTCTATGATACAGTCTTGTGACCATACGTGTGAGTTTGGATTTTGAATCACATGGCCAGCCCATCTGAGTGGCACTCTGCAGCAGTTGGAATGCCTGGCAGTTCAGCTCAAGAGAGGACCTCAGAGCCCAGTACCTTCTTTTGCCAGGTAATCTTTAGGATTTTCCTGAGACAATTCAAGTGGAAGTGGTTTTGTTTTCTGGCATGGTACTAATAGACTGTCCAGTTTTCTCAGGCATACAATGAGGTCAGCACAATAGCTCTGCAGAACTTTAGTCTGGTATGCAGCTTAATACCTCCTCTCTGCAACATTGTCTTTCTGAACTGGCCCTGGGAATACATACATCAACCTCATCATCTATGTGAACATCCCTGGAGAGTATACTGGCAAGGTAAGTGAGCTTATCTGTAGCATTCAAAATTTCTCCATGTACCGTGACCAATGTTTTAGGAGCTAGCTGGTGGAAGACCTCTATTTTCTTATGTCGATTGTCAGGCCACGTGTGTGTTAGCACATGTGGCAGAGAATCAATCCATATAAGCCCCAGAGGTCACACTGAATGCATAATCATATATGAACAAAAAGTTGTGCACTAATTTCCTTCCACTTTGGTCTTTGGGTTTCTACAAAGGTCTCAGTATTGGGAACTGTGTATGTCTTTAAAAAGAGAGAGAGAGAGAGAGAGAAAGAGCTAGATGGCTCAATGGATAGAGCCTCAGGCCGGGAGTTAGGAAGACCTGGGTTCGAATCCAGCCTCAGATGCTCAATAGCTGTGTGACTCTGGACAGTAGCTTTACCTCTGTTTGCCTTAATCTACTGGAGAAGAAAATGGCAAACCACTCTAGTATCTTTGCCAAGAAAACCCCATGAACAGTATATATGGTCCATGGAGTCACTGAAAAACAAAAATGGATGAAAAACCCAAAGCTTCAATAAAATTACTAAAATTACAACTGGAGCTTGTGGGAAGCAGGTGAGATTCCCAAACATAAGAGGTCAAGAGGGAAAACAAGTATGGAAGACAGAGCCTTGGAGGATAATCCACACTTAGAAAGTGGAAGGTAATTGATGAACTAATGGAGAAAGCTGGGAGGGAACTGGGCTGGAGGAGAAGCATGAGGATACAGAAGGAGGGGACAGGAAGCAGTTTTTCATGTTATGGGAAGGTCAAGAAAGATGAAGACTGAGAAACGGTCCTCAGATATGACAAATATGAGATGGCTGAGGTCCTCTTCCCTGATTGGCTGTGCTGTTGTTCCTCTTTCACTCCCCAAGAGGACCAATGATGTCAGGAGGGTGATGTCTGGACTTTCAAGTGAATTGGATTTAAATCAGGCTAGGAAGCAAAGATAGCAGAAACACCCAGACTTCTATCTCCCCAGGAAGGACCTGGAGCCCAGAGGTACCTGCAACACTCCTAAGTGCATGTCTTTGTGGTAAACAATCCTGTACAAAAGCTCAAATGAAAATGATGGTTGTTAACCTTTGAGAAAGCAGTTTTTATAGAGTACAGGGGAGAGGCAAGAGATCCAGAGAGATGGACTTCAGAGAGAAGTAGAGGAAATGAATAAAACCTAATCTTTTTTGGAGATAAAAGAGGGAAAAGGGAAAGAAACAGTATGGAATAGCTTGAAGGGGGTGTCAGGATCAAGAGAAAAAAAATTTTCTTTAAGGTAGAGGCTATTTGAGCATGTTTGTAGCAGCCTACTGTAGATAGAGAAAGATCGGCATTAAGAGATAAAAGAATATCTCTTCCTTTTCTTTCCTTTTTTTTTAATCTTTAAAAAGTACTGCTTCTTATATGGAAAAGCTCTCTGGAAGGTAGAGGAGGAGGATACCAGAGAAAACTAATAGTAATCTAAAAAAAAAAAATCAATAAAAATTTATTCTTTATAAAGAGATCATAAGATCATTGATTTAGTGCTGGAAGGAATCATCTGATCCAAGGAGTCTTAGCCTTGTTACTGTCATGGACCCTTTTTGCACTCAGGTATTGCCTACAGACCCCTTCTCAGAATACTGTTTTTAAATATGTAAAAATAAAATACATAGAATGAAACCAATTATATTGCAATAGTCATGCATATATTTGTATATGTGTATGTGCATGTATGAATATATATACACACGTGTATATGTACACATATGTGTACATATCCACAACACATGTGTATATACATGCATGTGCATGCTTGTGTGTGCGTACATGTATGTACGCACACACAAGTTCCTGGTCTCCAACTTAAGAACTCTTGATCTAGTGCAAGCCCCAGGAAACACACCCAGAGAGGCTCAGTGATTTTTACAAGGTCATACAGGTAGTAAGTGACAGAGTCAGGATTTAAAGCCAGGTCCTCTGACTCCAAATCCAACAGACTTTCCGCTCCATGATTCTGACTTCCAGGGAATGATTGATGGGGCAAGCTCCAGGAGGAGACAGGATCAAGGGCACAGGCAGAGGGTTTAGGCTTAGCAAAGAGAAGGACTAGTTTTACTTTATAGGAATGAATAAAGAAGAAAAAGATGGATGGAGATGGAAAGTGGTCTCAAGACACGGAGATGAGAGATAAGAGAGCTCAGTGTGAATGACTCCAGTCTTCTCGGTAAAGTAGAAGGATCAAGATGGAGGCGGCAAGGGGAAGAATTGGAGAAGGGGACTTTGGGGACTTGAGGAAAGAAAAAGTTGGAAGTAGGTGATCTGGGGAGTGTGAAGGGGAAACAGAGATAAATAAAAAGATTGCTGTGCAGCAGCGAGGGCCCAAATGAGCTTAGAAAATATAAATCAGTAGTATACCCAGGCTGCATGGCTTCCTGATTTCCACCAGCAGCCTTCAGAAGCTCAAGAGTTCAATGCTTTGGCTATAATATGATTCCTCACAGCAGGCCTGTGAGGACCCTGGGGGTATTGTTAGCCCTGTTTTAAACTGAGACTCTGTGAGATTAACCAACTTTCCCCAAGTCCCCCAGCAAATCAGTGGTAGAGCTGGGGTAGCCAGTATTCCCAAGAAAGGAATGTTAAAGAAAATCCCACAGAGACCTGGTGTGAATAGTTTCATGGCTAACACAATGCATCTGTAAATGAGGGGGGCTGGCTAACAAGAGCATTCATTAAAACTGCTCCAATGGCCTGAGTTTCCAGTGACCCCATTAAACATCTGACATAATCCATTCATACATAAAAATCAGGGCAGGGGAATGATGTCAACCCCACAGGATGTGTGTCTGGGAGAGTAAGTTTCCATAAAAATCCAAACAGGAACAGAGCAGTAACAGGGTTCACAAGGAGGTTTTGGTCTGTGTCTTTTTTGGCTTCTGAAAATGCTCGCCAGGAAAAGATTTTCTTTCTGACACATTTGGAAGCTCCCTCAGAATCCAAGAAATTAGGGAGAGAGAAGGCCTCCCAAGTCATTCTGCTGACCACCCGGCTCGTGAGAGCAGGAGTGTGCTGGAAAACATACATGCAGATCAGTGCTTTCCCCAGCTGGGGTTACTGAGAGGGGCAGGTCAAAGACCTTGGCAAAGAATTCAAGCTCACAGTTACCCGCAACTGCCCCTGTGCTGAATATGGGGTGGGTGAGTGGACAACTGTGAACACAGTAACACCCCCTTGACACTTTAGAAAAGGAAGGAAAAACTCCAAGTTTTAAATAACTCACAAAGCAGAATTCCTGCTCCTTCCCATGGGAAACTATTCCATAAGCTAATAAACATGACCATTAGGAATCTCTCTCTCTCTCTCTCTCTCTCTCTCTTTCTCTCTCTCTCTCTCTCTCTCTCTCTCTCTCTCTCTCTCTCTCTCTCTCTCTCTCTCTCTCTCTCTCTCTCTCTCTCTCTCTCTCCCTCTTTCCACCTCCCCTCTCTCTCTCCCTTTCTGTCTCTCCTCTATCTCTTTTCTCTCTCCCTTTCTCTGTCTCCCTGTCTTTGTCTCTCTATCTCTCTGTCTCTATCTTTCTGTCTCTCTCCTGTGACTGGATAGCTATCTATGGATGCTGATATGGTAAATTTTTTTTTCAGGATAAAATTTTAGGATCTATTTGAGTGTTGGAGTCATCCCACATACCTACCCTTTTTAAAAGAGAAAATGAACATTTCAATTATTTAAATCAACACTTTATTTATGCCTTTTATTTTTTACAATAGTCATTTTCTCATATACTCACTCCTCTCTTCATCAATCCCACTCTCCCCCATGAGCGTTCTCTTGGTAATTAAAAAAAAAAAGCAATTAAGCAAAACTGATCAACACCACTATGTGTGACTGTATACAATGTTCTGCACCCATAATCTTTCACCTCTGCAAGGACATGTTACACACACACACACACACACACACACACACACACACACACACCTAAAAATGACTATTAAGAAACCTAGAAGGATTTGTATGAACTGACTCACAGTTAAATGAGATGAGCCAATGGAGCTGCTTCTACAATGACTGTACATTATAAAGGAAAAAACAGAGACTTAGGACTCCTCAATTCAATGACCAACCAGAAGAAACCCAGTGAAAAAACGTTTCCCATCTCTTGACAATGATGGAAGAGACTAAAGGGACAGAATGAGACATCCCTTTACGCACCTGGCTGAAGTTTAGATTTGCTCGGCTTGACTGTGCTTATTTGTTCCCTGGAAGGCTATTCTAATGGGAGGGCGGGGGCAAGAAGCAGAGCTATGATCGTAATACAAAAGTAAAGAAGGAAGAACTCCAATGAAGCATTTTTTTAAACGTACAAAAGTAAAACAGAAGGGGGTTCAGAGTGAAATGCAGACAGGTGTGACAACTGTAGGATTAACATACAGAATTTATTATATACTTTTTTTAAAAAATGAAGCTGTACATAATGGAGATTGATGGTTTCATGTACAATCCTCTTTTTCTGTTTTTTGAATCTGGAAATATTTGTATTTGTTAGCATTTGTCAGGCAGCAAAAATGAAAAAGAATTATTTTAAAAAGGCATCATACAATCCACATTTCTGTTCTTTTAAAAAAAAATAAAATATAAAGACAAAATGAAGCTAGTTTCTTAAATGGGAAGTCTGCCGGATAATCAGTCCATTTCATTTTTTTGTTCGTTGTTGTTCTTTTTCCTCTCTGTGGTTTCCAAGAATGTCATTGGCTAGGTTTTAAAGTTTATAGAAATATTTCTATAAATATTTTTCTCCCATTTAGGATGTTTTAAATTTGAAAGACTTGTTATAAAGATAGCAAGAGTTATGGAAGTCTTTGCTGCCTGCCAGCAAAACTTTGTGGAAAAACTGACTAGGGAAGGAACTTCTAACGCACAGAGAATACCAGACAGTTTCCCACCTCCATGGGTCTAGAGAAACAGAGACAAGCTTCCTGTCTGCCATTCACTCATTGGACAGCCCAGTATGTATGTTTGGGGTGGGGTGGAAAGCAGACACAGCTTCATGAAGAAAACAGTAAGTAGCTATGTTACTGGTATGATCTGAAGAGCTCCCACCTCCTTCCTTTCCCCCTCCAAAAAAATGTCTCACCCGCTGAAACTGAGATTTCATTATCAGCACTTAATTCTTTTAGATTAAGTATTGTTCTCTTAAAAATGCTAATAACTAAGATTGAATGTATCTAGTATCTAACCAGTTAAGTAACTTGGGTGGAGCGATTGTACCTTTGCTGCAGAGTGCCAGCTTTAGCAGATTACAGACAATCCTTAAAAAATAATAAGGCTTAGCACAAAGTGAGTCAGAACAATAAGATAAAATAGGATAAAAAAAGCTAAAATTGTAGGCTGAAGGGAACTCCTTCACCATTCCCCAGCTCTTCCCTACTCCCTCTCCACCCCCACCCCAGTTACAGCCTGGTCTCTATCACTATTGTCAGTTCAATTCAACAAGCGTACTCTGTACCAGACCTTATGACAGGTGGTAGAGATAGAAAGACAAAAATGCATTCTACCAGGAGAAAGCGATGTGTACACAGGTGATAATATATAGTATAAATACAAAGTCATTTGAGAGGAGATGCACTACGAGTTGGGGCAATCAGGAAAGGGGTCTCTTTCTGCCTCACCTTCAATCTAGGGTACATTTCATGCTGCCTGACCTGGGCATACTTTGGGGGTGCTTGGTCCTGGTTAAAAAATTACAGCCC